>NC_088102.1:29030000-29234634 GCF_036370855.1 Dromaius novaehollandiae
TGGGGTTGGTGAGTTTTAAATGGCTGCACAAAGGAGATGATCAACATCAGGGTCTGAGTGAAATGCAGTCATCTCAGACGGCAAGAGGGAAGGAGTTCTGTAGATGTACAAAACAATTAACCTATGGGGTTAAGGATCTTGCAGCTATATCTGGATGACTACTGGATGTAGATGTGAAGATGGCATTAGGAGTTTTAACGGGCATTTGATGGGAATTTTGTGGGAGAGTCCAGTTTATTGAGAGAGTGGCAGAGCAGAATTTAACAGCCCAAAATCTCTTACACTGCTAACTTAAGGAGATGATGCTAGTGTGTTATGACCACTGCTTTACATGCACCCCAGCCTTGGCTTCACGGCTTACTTGTATTGCACCTTCAGTTGGGTGAGTTGTGCATGCCCCATCCCTGCCTCCGAGCAGTATCCCTGTCCTACGTGGTGGAGGCACAGCGATGGGTGCCGATGGCTGTGCTGGGCAAGGATTACTCCTGGTAGGCAAATACCTGTTCTTTCTTGGCCGTGGCTGAAAGGTTCCTTTGCACAATCAAATAAGTTCAGAGTGCCTTAAGCAATGGCAAGGGTTTGGCTGAGCATTTTTTCAGCTAGTCACTTTAATTATGTACTTAAATAATTAATAATTCCATGTGATTTGCATATCTAAAGCTGACCACAAGATTTACCCAGGAATCAGCAAGGGTGTGAAAGGGGGCAGCACTGGGTATAGAGGCAGTTTGGGATAAGGCAGGAAGGTAGGATGGAAAGGTTTGGCAGCACAGCTATATATAGTAAGCCATTGTTAGATTCACACAAAGAAATGGCTAGGGTTTCGTGCCCACTGCTGTTTTCAAACCTCACACAGGAGGCTAACACGCCTCCTGGCTATCCCCAACTACCTAACAATTTTAAAGCATTCAGATACTTCATTATCTAAAATATCCTCTGCCTTTGGTTTATGCAGCTTCCTCCTCCATCCCCTTCTCTAAAATGTATGAATTATTTTCAACAGTAGAAATCAGAGACACATTTTTCAGTAATAGCAGTGAAAATTCCCTTCCCCCTTTCCTATAAAGAAAATACCAGAAGTTCTAACATACAATTGGGAGCTTATAATAGGAGGTTATTAGTGCAAAGCTAAATTTGGGATATTTCAGAGAAGTACATTGTTATGTCTGTTGCTTGATTTGTGGCACATGTACAGTTGCAGTTCAAGTTTCCCTTGAGCTGGAACAGAGTTTTGCATAAAATGCTGTGATAAATTTTACAATGGATACAAATATGTAAAAGGGGTTGGTTTAAAAACAAGCCATCACTTCTAATCAACGCTTGACAAATGTCCAGTTTTCTGAAATTAAAGTAAAAGGCAAGGTCAGTTATTCATTGCACACTCTGGTCATATTTATTTGCATCCATGTATTTGAAAATCCAAGTTTACATTTTTAAAGCTAAATAAAGTTGCCTTGTGACACTCATATTGTATCTATTACATATTTCACTTCAAAACCTCATCTCTCCTAAAGCCTCTTCAGTGTGCTTGAAGTAGCACAGCAAAAGAAAAGGAATTTTCAATTTAACTAGAGCACTGACATTCTGTTACACAATTCGATCTTGTCTATTTACCTGCTCTTAAAAAACACAAGACACTAAACAAAAATGCTGAATGCATCTAGTCTGCAGTGCCATAGGTGTCTGAATGCATCTGTAGCTTCCCTCTCACTCATCAGTGTAATTGCTGTCATGTTATTCCATTTTTTGATTAGTCTAGTCCGCCAAGCTCAAAGCTTTTTCTGGCCAAACGTTCTTCTGCTAGTTGTCATGGTGACTGCATTGTTAGAGAGGAGAAAGGCTCTGTTGTCTGTCATTGTTCTGTTGTGGTTTAGGTAATGCACGAGGCATCACAAGTGAAGTGGATGGACCTTTTTTGCTCTGCATCATTTCAGAGTATTGAAAATCTCACATAAAAAAGGAGCAAATAGGCCCTGACCAAAGAAATAACCAAGTTCTTTTAAAAAGAAAGTGCGCATTATTATAAAGAGGTAAAACAGCACTAATGATTAACTGAATAATCTAAGAAAAATGCTATAGAAATTATATTTATTACTAGAACAATTGCCACGATTTGAATGTTACTATACAATCCTAACCACTTTGCAATTTAGCTTGAATATAGTTTTTAACTATACCGTTTCAGCACCTTTTCTCTCCATTTTACATCATCATTTAACCCCTGATTCTCTTTAGTTTAAAACACTACACTTTAAGAGGTGAAGGTAATACTTTGTTTTTCAAGTTGAGTCTATGAATGTCTGCCTTTTAAAGTAAGCTGCTGTAATTAGTTTGTTATTTTTTATATCACCATCCGGGTACATAATCATTGATTTTTCGTTTCTATTTTTCCAAGAAATGAGTCGTTACTCCGATCTTAACTGAACTAGTTGAAAAAATATTAAAAATTTAAGAACTATTGACAATTTTGATTTGACATTCAAGCAATTGCTTTTAGAGACATCTCAAACCTCAGAAAAATTAGGGAGGAAGCCCCGAAAAAGTTCACCTAAGAGGCTTAGCTTATTTTTGAAGACTGAAGGTAAACCTAGTGTAAATCACAACTGCCCTAAAACAATCAGTAGAACATGGTTGAAGAGTATCTAATTTTAAGCCTATATTCAGATTCATGGGCTAATACTACCACGGGAAACAAGCAGGATATGAGCATTATTCCCCCTGTCATTCCCGAGAAAAAAACACCTTTCAGCAGAACCTGTCACTGGATGTCACTAAAGTTCCATGGATATAGAGGCAAAATAGCACTAATTTATCAATAAAACTCAGGAGTTTTAAAGAAAGCAAGCAAAAGTGGCTACTGCAGGTAACTCAGCTTACCTATAAAATAGATGGGGCCAGAATCTCCACTCAAATAAATGTAGATGGACTCATCTTCAGTGGAGGTCCTGTGGTTCACTCCAGTTACGGATCCTGCTCACACAGCGTCACGGCTCTGAATTGTCCAATATCCTACATATGTGGAGCTACTGCTGGCACACACTTTGGCCATTTTGAAAAGTTTTACAGTTGGGTTGTAATCTCTGCTAACATAAAGTTCCCTTGTTCATATGTATAAAATACGAATGATATTTTCCATTTCCCTCCCCCCCTTTTTTTTTTGTTCATTTAGCCCACTAGGGCTGGGACCATCCCTTACCTTCTTGCACTGGGGACTGCTGGTGGCACACACTTAACGCCTGACAGGAGTTTTTGCCCCTCAGGTGCTCAGCAACTCCACATGTCAGATTGGGAACCTAAAAAAAACCAAGCAAGTGAAAAATTAGGAGGCACCGATTTCCTTACAGGGTAAACAATACTACACAGGGTACCTCTTTTACTGATGCCAAAAGTAATCTAGACAAAGATGGAAAAATATTTCTTGTGAATATGTGACTTTTTAATACCTATTAGGTCAATGGAAAAGTAGTTTGTCCTTTAGGGAAAAAAAGAAGGCTGTCCCATCATGGAGTCCATGCTCTTTTAAAGATAAAGAGTGAGTACTTCAAAAACACCAAAGTGACCTGGGCACCTGTGTCACAGTGACTTCCCATGGGTATTAAGTCCCCAAATTCTGTTGTCATTTCTGACACCTTTATCCTCAGAAATTGCTTGTACAACAGAAACCTATAGTCTTCTTACAATTTGTCAAGGAACATTTAAGTACAGTAATTCTGTACTTAAAGTTCACCTTAGACCCTGGTTGGCCCTGCCTTTTAAGAAGCACAAGCAGCAATAACTGCTTCCAGGCCACCCTCTACTGCTGGAGCGGGGGCCCGGCTGCAGCAGAGATCCTGCCTCTCAGCACACGTCTGGTGTGAGGTGCTTCGCGCAGGGGCCTGGCATCTCCAGCAGACACCACACATGCAAACACTGCTGAGAATGGCTGGTAAATCAGCATTTAACATACTCACACATATACACACAGTGTATTTACTCATGTAAGGGGCAGGTCTGTACACAGTCCCACATCAGCTAATGCCAGCCTCGTCTATGGCAGAGGTATAATTCCTACTAAATTCCTAATTCATTTTTAATTCTATGAAATTACTATACAACCCTGTTCATTTCACCCTTATTAAATTCAGGAGGACTTTTCCATAAGGGATAGCTTCAGAAACATTAAAATAGGACAATTGCTGTTTTTTGGAGAGCTCTATTGCAAGTGTATTGCCTTCTCAGCTGGAAAGGATGATTAGTGCTGTCTGAAAAAGGTACTTACTGCTTAGTACACAGTAAACATGTATTCTGTTTTTCTTTTGCTCTGTTAAACAATATCATACATAGCAAAAATCTACAGAAATAGCAATCAAAACAGACATGCTTTAAGAAGAGTCCCAGTGCTTCTTAATTTGTACTTCATTCCTCGCATCAGAAATTCCACCAGTGTTCATCACTGAATATTCATTCCTACTTCTTGCTTTGGGTTGAGCTAACAGCAGGCCAGTAGAGTCACGCAGGTATTTCTGTGAAGGAGATGACAAGGCATCATCCCCCTCTCCTGCTGCAGCCCTGGAGGGTCCCAGTCCCACTCTAGTTTGGGAAAGCAGAGCTCCCCCACCAGACCCC
The DNA here is from genome assembly GCF_036370855.1 of Dromaius novaehollandiae. Taxonomy (NCBI): domain Eukaryota; kingdom Metazoa; phylum Chordata; class Aves; order Casuariiformes; family Dromaiidae; genus Dromaius; species Dromaius novaehollandiae. The sequence continues at coordinate 29,034,606 of NC_088102.1, forward strand.
TTTCCCCTGCCTGATGCGGTGAGAGCTCCCCCTCCTGTTACAGTCAACGTTAACCGCAATCGACAGATTAATATTATATTACCTCGTTTTAATTAATTCCTCTCCTCAATTCAAAAAAGCACATCTGGTGCTTTTCAGAGCCAGACAAAGCTTCTTTCCTCCCATCCTCTCCTGAACATCAATTAATAACTTGGCAAGAAAAAGAAAATAAGAGTTTGTTCTGCATACCTAACAGTCAGAAGTGATAAGCATAGAGAAAAGGGACTTGCTTTAAATGGAGATCAAGGAAAATGATAGAACCACTAAATATTCTGTGTTTCTTTGCCTCAGCAAAGCTTATTAGTTCAAGCCACAGGGACACAAGTATTGTGGCTATGCAGTTTCCAGACCAGGGCTGTCTCACATCTGTTTAGCTTGAAGTGCAAGAAGAGTGATGCATAACTATTTATACACATCCAGGTTGGTGGGTCCTGTGCAACTGCTCAAGCCCAAAGGCTATTTTGGACCTTGCTGCCAAAACTTCGTCTCTCAAACCCAGAGTTCAACTTCTAAATAAAAGCCATTCCACTTAAAGAATTTCTAAAATCTCTCCTGACACAACCAGAAAAGACAGAGCTTCCTGAGTCCACAGTCCTACATGGCCCTGGGGTCTGCCAACATAGCCCAGCAACAAGTGAGTCTGAAGATGAAGAAGAGACGAAGTGGACAAAGCTCACTACTCCAGAGCAGGTAGAGCTCTCTGACTAGGGAGCTCAGAGGAGTCTTCAAAAAAGTGAGGAAATAATTTGGCATAGAAGAGGGCAAGAATTTGTTACCACTATTTACACATCATTAAGAGATTTAGGGCTACCCTGGCTTTCTGGGTATGTCCTCACAGGCCCAGGTCTCCCCTAAGGCCGGGTTTGCAGGCCACAAGGACCCCAAGCACGTAAGCAGAGGTGCCGGCAAGGTGGGAGCTCCCTAACCGCTGGTCCAAGAGGGCAGGGTAGGCTGACTTGTCACAAGGGTGCGGAGAGTGGGGTGCTCAGCCTCCGGGCAGGCAAGGGGGACAGTGGCAGGCACACCATGGCGTGCTCGCAGCCACCCCCTTGAATGCCCAGTTAGAGCTTGTGTGGGAACAGGTTCCAGCTTTCCAACCTGACCTCAGGAAAGTTACTCATGCCAGAAAACCACAAAAAAGTTTTCAAGATGTGAGGAAACCCCATCAATGAATCCACAAATGTCTGTTGCTGTCTCAATGGAAGCTGGCAGTAGAAGTAAGCCCAGCCTGAATTTCTTTCCAATTTCACAGGGCTTCCTGCAATTCAGTTTTGATCATCACACCCATACTGAAAAAGCCTGGCACTTTGTAGATTTCGCAAAATCCTTCATTCACTTCTACATATCTTAGCTGGAAATTAAAAAAATAATAATTATTTTTCAGGTTACTTCAGGGCTTTAGAAATGTAGAGCTTGATTCTGCTTTCATGGATGCCGTGGTAAACAAGGAGTAATGTCATCGAAGCCCATTGAGTCAAAAACCTATGTGAGATAAGAATTGAAAGAAAAAATTACCAGTTTTCAAAAGTGGTTCCACATTGCTTTGTTCTTGTCTGCATGCAACTTCATGACCTCAGTTCTTCACTTCTCATTGGAGAGACAGGCTTTCAAGTTAGTGTCCAAACTGACTTTCTTCTTTTAAACTTGACATTATTGCTAACTCAGTAATTCAGGCTCATGACCTGTTTGGGAGCTTGACTTTCCCTTAGAATTTCTCTCTAATCATGCCTTCGTGCCAACATTGCAGCAGCTACCCTCTTTGTTTCTGTCTCCATTTTATTTTAACTTCAGCACAAAAAATTAAGTGTGGATCACTTTCATGTTGTTATTTCAGTTACAACACCAAACTAAAGTTCTTCCTAGGAACTCAAATTTTTAACGCCCAAATTCCTTGTGCTAATTCTTGATGGGCCTAGGCACATGAACAGATATATATTTTAGAAATCAAAACAGCCATGAGAGCAGGATGAAAAATGTATTTATGCAAATTTTATAGCAAACATAAACATTTATTTTATATCAGATAGAAACATTTCTTCTCAGAGGACAGCATTTAATTAGCTATGATGTGAATTTCATCACAACTAAACCAGATCCGGTTTAAATCATTCATGCTCAAGAAAAAAGGAATAGCTAGCTATTGATGAACATCACAGATGGAAAAAAAATGCAAAAATTAACTCAGCTATACCAAAATACAAGATTCAGCAAATAATTAAACTTGCTTCAAAATTACTATTTTATTTTTATTATAGGACGGCGTGTCACACAGAACAATATCGAGAACGGAGCTGTGTTAGCTAATCTGCCATAATCCTTTCAACTCTTTGAAAGAACAGCAAGCAGTTGATAAGCAGGGTCAGGCTGGGTCAGGATTTCGGTAGGAGACATCTAAGGAATGCCTAGGTGCTTTAGGAAGGGGATGTGGGTGATTTAGCAAGCCTGCTAAATCGGCAAGCCTGCTTTCCCCTCTGTTTCGGGAATGAGCAAATGGAGCAGACCATGTGCTGCTGAAGGGGGAACCTTTGGGGGGAGATATAATAGGAGAAATCCTGACCGAGGTGCTATTTTACCCTTTCAGTTTTTACCCTACCGCTTGCATCCATTGTAGTTATTGTTTGTATCAATGCTAGTGTTAGTTCTAACAACTGATGACATAATCATAAAAAAATGGATGATATATAATCTGTGAATATTTTAATTCATCCACCACAAAGTTCTCATCTTAAACAGAAAAATAAATGAGGTAAAAATATTTTAGAAATACATACCTTGCACTTGGGAAATATTATACATGTTGTGCTGGCAAAAACAACCTCTCTCAAAGAAAATATTTCGTTGAAAAGTTAATATCTGTGGGTTACTGAAAGAAATGTAGCAGTTTCAATGAAAAGAGTAAAAAAGCCTCTCTCTCAGACTTCATTTCATGGTTTTTTGTTTCCACTGAGCATATTTTAAGAACTAATCAGCCTTATAAAAGGTACCACTGTTAATCTACTGTTTGTCTTCGTCTTCACTGCAGCTGCTTAGTAGATAGAGAGCAAACAAAACCAGAATTAAGGTCATTCCATTTAAATCCTTCAGAGTGGAAGACAAGGAGTAAATTATTGCTGAGAATTACATGGAGGAAAAACCCAGGATAAGATAACTATTGTTTATTATTTGCCAGACCCATAGTGGCACTGCATTTACATATTTGTGAAGGGATTATATTAACATTTTATGAGATTAATTGGTAGCATGGGGAGATTCTCTGACATACTGTCCACACAGCTTAAAAATGTGCTCCTCTCTTTTCGAATGCCTTATGCAGTGTAAATGGCTGGTGAGAGATAACCAAAACCTACCACTCACCAATCGGTTGTCATGCATGAAATTTAATGACATTTCTTCACATATGTAAAGTGTAAAGGACATTACGCCAACATTACACAGCACATGATACAGCACAAGTCTGAATCACATAGGACCATAGTAAAGATTATAATGGACAGTTGTGCTTTCCTCCACTAGACAGCTTAAACCTGTATTTTCATATGTCTCTAAGGCAAAAGGAGCAATAGCACAAAACGTCTCTTTTACACTAATAACAAGAAATCATTTCACAGTAAGTCAAATATGAGTGGTCAAATGAGTAGAAAATCTTTTGGCCATCAAAAAATCCACAAGCTTTTTCTTCAAATTAGGAAATATTCCCTGGGAGCTACTCTATAAATAATACATGGTGGGGTTTAGCGTAATCTTTAGTATGAGAACATGCTTCCTTTAGAGCCAACAGTAATACCACTTCAAGAAGGAAATGCTGCGTGAAGAGAGGATCTTGCAGCTCTCTCCCACTTTAAAATCAAGTACATTGGCTCCACAATATCTCCAGCCCCAGGAGCCTGATGGCTAGAAAGTGAGTCAGCTTCAGAACTCGGCTCTCTCGAGTGCCAGAGAGGTATGTCCTGCTTTAATACTTCGTACCCGCTCAGACTTCCTGCAATCAGCCTCCTTCATTCAACACTATAGCTCATCAGAAATTAAATATTGGCACTAAGTGTTCACAAAGAAAACAAAAGAAATAGTGCGTTTTAGTTGATTAGTAAGTGCTCGCTCCTATGCGTGATTCAGATGTGAAGAAAATCTCCATAAAATGTAAAAGTTCACAACATTCTGGTTTGCACCAGTGAAAGTTAGGTGCTCTAGCGAGATACAATCACTTAAGCCAACAAAGACTTCTTTTATTTTCACTTCCAAGCAAAAAAAAAAAAAAAAAAAAAAAGAAAAGAAAAGAAATAAGTCCCAAACACAGAATCCCTTTGGATTTACAAAGAGCCTGGAAATAGTCCTCCTTTCCCCCATTCCTTCTTTCCTCGCGCTTTTCGCCCTTCCCTGCCCCGGTACACGTCTGAGATTTTTTTTAAACTTATTCTGTTTTGTTTGGTCTCCTGAACCTCATTCACATCATCTGACTTCGCCTGCCTAGGCTGTGTTCTGACAGAGAGACATTTAATCACTGACGTTTACTGTCCGCTGAGACTCAGGTTTGCGAGAGGTGACAAAGCTCTGACGGACAGTGGCTCCAGAGCAGAGATGCGATCCTCGCCTGGGCAGGTATGACCGAACCATTAAGCCTTGCAGTGTTTGGAGGCCATGGGAGTTATTCCTTCAGCTTTCTAGGAGTGAGGAAGGCTTTGTGAGGGAGATTTTCACAGGTGCCTCTGATAGTTCAGGAGCATGCTGAGTCAATTGGACTTGCACTCTTTCAGTCACACCCGTTCTTCTGAAAATTCCCCTGAATATGTTTAATTTTATGCAGTTCCCCTGTACTGCAAGATCAGTAAGCAGATGAACTGCAATAAAAGATGAAAAATGGTTGGGTCACTGTTCTGTCAGATATAATAAATCACCGGTATCAGTGGAATTTCTATTCACAAATAAATGATTGAGGGTAGAGCAAGAATAAAACCATTTTTACTCCCTTGTGTAGGGAGTGCAAAGTGGAAAGTGTTGCTTTATGTTCTAGATTTTACTATGCAATATGCCTGCCTGTTTTGGGAAACCTAAACTATATGCGTGCTCCCTATATGAAACACTTTGTTTACTTTTATTTTGGACACATACAGCTTTAGTGTCATAGTGCTGAAGACTTTCCCTAAGGAAATGAGGGCTGTATACAAACAACTGTTGGATACAATAATATCGAAGATAACAGTCATTACTAGAGCCATTGAAGAAACACATAAATTCTCTAAAACTGTCAGTTAGAGGTGACAGTTGCAAATAATATCACTTGCATTCTTAGAGTATCACATCTCTGAAATAGATTTTGAAACACTTTTATACACAAAAGTGCCCTTACCATAATTCACCTCAGAAATTTTACAACAATAATATGACTATACAAATAAGAGATATAAATACATAATAGCAAGAAAAAAGAATTCCTTATGTGCATAGATAAATGTCAAAAAAATACTCTGAGCCACATGCTGGAAGCAGTCTTGACACATCTTAGTGTAAAAGAAACCCTCAAGAAACCCTATTTTTTTGAATATTGGAAACCTGACTTTAGTTCAGGGTTTTAAAAGCCTCTGCATCTGAAAATGCTATAGAACATACATACCTGTATTTTCTTGTATGGAGATAAAACCAGAAATCGTTTCCTTCTCCTTCCCCATTTTTTCCAGGAGATATTGCTATCATCTGTGTTTATTGTCACAAGCATTTACAATGATGGCATTTGGGTGCTGTTTTCAAATATTGAAATAATAAGAAGACACAGAGCTCTGAGCTCTTCCTCTGCCCACAAGTGTCTGATGGGCCAGAAAGGATTAGGCTAAAGATCAGCAAGAAGTCCTGTTAGAGAGAGGCACAAAACTCACCCTGTTGATTCTAGCCTTAATTTGTTGGAAAGCGTTAATCAAGAAAAGAGTCATCACCAGATGTATGTAATCTAGATGTATCTGTGTTCATACTTACCTGCATTTCTGTCAGCAAGAGAGGCTAGCTATGCTAGCAACCGCCAGTTTCTATAGGCTCGAGCTTAAATTCCCAAATGATGGTGTATTGAGTGAGTCTATAGCACTCAGCTTTAACACTGATCTTGGGAAATAAATGTACCACAAAGTAAAAGCTAGCTGTACAGTGTGATGACATTTTTCAAAGAATGTTACGTGGCAAAAAAAATCATAAACAGCCTTATATATCAATCGTAAAACACACCTTAATGTTTTACCAAAGCTGAGCAAATGGTTCAGATAAAAAAGAAAATGTAGAAAAAGATTGTACTCAGGCAATGAATATAGCTAAGGAACTATAAAGTTATTATTTTTAAATGTTAGTATCTTGAAAGGAAGTTTCATAGGAATTGAATTATATAATTAATCTAACATAAAGAAGGCATTATACCTGCATCATGTAAATATTGACTGACTTAGCTAATGAGTATCTGTGTATAAACAGCCTTCTTCTTTATTTCAACTGGAGTCTAGAGCAGACAGCTTTGTATATTTTACAGTCTCTTGTACCTGAGCCAACAACTGATAGTGCAGGAGATCAAAGCCTTGATACAGAGATGCTAAGCAATTTGTGTATAAATGTGCTCCTTAAAAAGCGATAAGAGCACAAAAGAAGTTTTAACATACTTTCACCACGATTTAAACAGTAAATAGCTAATTATAAGTTGTACCTGATGCTAAAAATGTACCAACAGGATGTTAGTGCAGAAAATGTTTTCTATTTTTTTCCACAAGATTGGTAAATCAGAAACTATTTTACATTAAAAAGCAACCACAACTCATTCTGTTCTCAACAGGAACATTTCATTTAACTTCTTAATTATTTCTTCCAATTTTATGTAATGGGATAGAACATAATTTTATCTACATAATTTAACTAAGATATTTAAGGAGATGAGTAAAAAAATAATGCCCTAAGAAAATCGCTAGTAATGCTTGTTCGATTGAAGTCTTTTTTCTTTTATTGACACGTATAATGAATGTTAATTCAGTCCAAGACTCAAGCCTCTTTATAGCTTCTGTAATAGTTATAATACTGTCTAATTTACAAGCAGGCTGGGCATGCCTCGCTTTGGTAAATCGCTGTGTAATGAAAAGTCAGTTAAAGGTATAAAAGCAGTACGATATATTTTACTGCCAGCATGTTGGGACTCCAGCATGGACCTGTAGAACTATAGGCAGTATTGCAGCACAATATGTTCAATTATTTGAAAAACTCTATGGATTATGCTTTGATTTCTATATATTATTTGAAGGGTTAAATTGTGGGCACAAGTATTTTCTACTCATATAACAAAGTACTTGGCTTCTTCACTTTTTATTATGCAATAAAAGACAACAAGTCAGAAGTACAAATGCAACACTCACTATGGCTCTTAGAAACCAACATTATAACCCTCTCTCTTGACTTGTTTTCTCACACCATATCAACAAAATTGGCTAGAACAAAAGGGAAAGGTGAATAGCATCTGAACAGCAAGCGCTTATTTACCAGTGCCTAGTACTAGGAGTCACACAGGATGGAGAGGGACTGAGAGAGAAAGGCATCTCTCCATAAGTATGGATATTAAAAAAAAATAAAAAGTAGTAGTTTGCACTCATTCTGCTCTGCTATAAATGGTGCAGAGCTACAGTCTATCAAGCCTGCAATAGAGTCCAGGAGAGATTTGTATTTGAATGAGTTCTGTGGTGATTTTGAGTATGATTTTTTTTTTAACAATACACCTCATATTGTGTTGCATCACGCGATCAGGCTGGTTATATGGGCCAGCCTGGGTGTGCAATGCTACTAGCAAGAGCAGAGAGGACCGGCTGCAGGAAAGGAGGAGAGGAACAGACGTGGGTAACTGAATCCAAGCTCTGCCTGTGTGTGTGCGTGTATGTGTGCGCAGCAGAGCAAAGTGAAGGGAGTGTGGTAGTGCCTTGAGATACACCCACTCCAGCTTTAATCTGTCTGGCACCTGCAAAGAAAGCAGTGCACATGTACCAATGCAGTCTAGCAACCAGAGTACCTCCCAAAATTTGGAGCTCCGAGTAGCAACCCATGCAGAAATCTGGGTTCCTGTCTCCTGCTGCCCTCATACCTTCAAGTCCAGGGCAGACATACCCCGCGGCAGCAGTTTCCCAGAGGCATGCAACAGGCTACAACACTGCACCCACTGCCTCTTACTGAGCTCACACCTCTTCACTGTCTCAGTGTTTTGGGGGAAATCTGGACATATCCTTTTCTCTGATAGCTTATCCTCAGCCCCACCTTATTTTAGCCAGATGTAATGCCACTACCTAAACACTTATTTTAATATTTTTTCACCATTTATTCTAATTCAAAATGTTATACTAATTTAGAGATAAATACTGGATAGGTACGAATCCCTTTACAGCTATATCTATAAATAGCTATACTCATACTCATTGTATTGCAGTGCAGTTCCAAGGCAGCAACACAAGAAATTAAATAAACATCAGGACTGATAAAGCTAACAATATGGCGGAATTGGAGTTTTGCTGCCAATGAAATAAGGTTTTGTTTGGGATGGTGATTTTGGTAAGGCACACTGAGATTTCCAGACAGAACGCGCTATAAAAGAGCTAAGCACAACCAGGTATTGTTACTGCTCTAGACCTATTTTCCAGCTCTCGCCAAGGAAAGATGAAGCCCTGATGTGGATGGAGGAATAGGACCAGGATGCCATATGGCACTGCAGGTGTTATGAGGAGGAAATGGCACGCTTTCCAGAGCCAGGGAAAGCATTCCCACTCAGAGGACAGGTCTCACGCAGCAGCTGGAGCTCAAAGCAGCGTGCAGCCTTCAGCTCTGACACAGCAAAAGCAAACCTGATGCAAACTGCAGCTCCACGGCAGGGATGTTGCTCTTCCCTGCCACAGCTGCCAGGAGAGGCTTTACCCCTCTGCTGCCACAGGCTTACATCCCCTGCTCCTCTGCCCCTGCACGGCTCTAGGAACATGAGCTGTGCTATCTTTGCCACTGGAGAGGGATGCTCACAATTCATGAGGGAACAACCCTGCACGCAAACATACTGATTCTCTCCAGCAGTTGCAAGGCGAGGATTTTTATTTTATTTTGCCTATTTCTTGGTTTCCTTTGGAAGGCCTACCATTTCTTGGGGCAGAACAGCTGGAATATTCTTTGTTCCTCTTAAAGAAGAATGAAGACCCAATGGATTTAAAGTAATGACAGCTATACAAAAAAAATCAAGCTATTAATGTTTCAGATTCAGAGCATATTCAGTCCTTGGCCTCCATGGTACCTGCACACTCAGAAGCACTTAAAATATGCCCCAATAAAATAAAAATGAATAATAGATGCAGGTCTAGCATATTTGGACTTTCTAGTCAAACAGAAAAGGAGTGGACACAAGACCAGGGACTTAAATGAAAGAACAAGTAAGGCTGGAAAAATGTCTTAGAGCATAAGATTAAATATGTTGTATCTATTTAGCTAATAAAAGGGGAGATTAAGGGGTAACTTCATCAACATCTATCAACATCTATAGGTATATATGTAGGAACCAAAAATACAATAAGGGGCTCTGCAGTTTGCCAAGGAAAGGTACAATAAGCCCCAATTGCTGGAAGCTGAACCGAGGCAAATTCAAGTTTGACTGCAGACGTATATAAGAATGTAAGATTTATAAGTTTTATAAGACTTAACAGACTTAACTCATAACTTTATAAGAATTTTTCTTAGCTGTCCTAGCATCTTAGAAGCTCATTATACTGGCTAGTTACTCTCCAAAGTTTCCTGTGGTTCATCCTGGGAAATCACATGGCTATGCAGAGGCTCAAGTTCATATTCTTTCTCCCACCTCAAAGTGCATGACTTAGTATATTTTATCTTTGTACGTCTCTATTAGTAGATTCCTAGCTTTACTTGTAAAACTTCTTTTGCCTCTCGTTACGCAGCCTTTAAGACACAGTGGCAAAACTTAAGAATTATATAGCAGATATGTTCCCTTTCAGCACTCTACAGACTACTAAAATTATTTAAAACCTCCATAAAAAATGAAACCAAGTGGGCTGCCTGGGCTGGGTCTTCTCCTGGGTCTCCTGTGTGTTGAGGGGATGTGAACACTGCGCCTGTGCTGTAGGTGTGACCTGCTCCTTGTTTCGCTCCTGAGCTCACCACCCTGCAGCCATCCTAGTTTGTCCACGAACCCCCCTCTGCAAGAAGAAACGCAGGCAATGTTGACAGCACGATTAGCTCCATGGTCGGCCCCCCACACCGACGAGGCCAGGGTATGTTTGCAGTGTGAGATGGCGGGGATGCAGCCAGCCCATGCCAGAGGCAGCATTGGTGCAAGCATGCCTGTACCCTTGGCCATGCACAGACTGCTCCCTGGGGCAGCTCAGAAAGGTAGGGTAGGTATAACCTTGAATGTCCTTCACAGACATAAGATGGTCTTATATTTCTCTCTGTCCTTAATAAGAGAAGGAATATAGGTCTATAACACTTGAAGAACTGCAATTTCACTGTTAAAACAGACTGAAATGATCTATTGTTTTGTAGACAATTACAGCTTATGCAGACCGAATGGCAGGAGGAGTTTCTACTAGGATTTCACCATTATCTGACATTTTCCTGTCTGGAGATTTGATGATGTGGTAGAGTTACATTGGCTTTGAAATTGCTGACCTGTTCATTACACAGGTAGTAATTTACATCGCCTGCTAATTTATAGAGGCCAAGCTTTCTGCCACTTCAATTTCTGAATAATATGGAATCAAGCCAAAGCTAACTTTGTGTTCTGATTCTGATCCCACATCCCACTAGGCTGAGAAAGTGTTACTCCTGAAACTATCATCAAGTTATTTTGGATGCTAATGTCCCACCTTTCTTTAACAAATTTTCTGCTGAAAAGCCTATTTGTAGTTTTGGACACTGCATTCAAACTTCAGGTTATGGATGCATCTGTATTAGATATTTGGTGATAATGTTATTTTCTTCTGCCTTTGGATTGGCTTTTCATTCTGAAGCTGATCTGCAGGCAAAATAGACAATTTTAGAAGCTGTTTCTGTATATATATCTATAGGTCTCACTGCATGAGAAAGAAAATGGATAACTCCAAAAATGCTATAATTACTTCATAGTAAATATCTTTAGGACCTTTTGCACATCACTGCTACTAAGGAGAGTCTTCCATTGATTCTGGCAGAGCTGGATAAGGCTTGAAATATCATTTGTCTTTTTTTGGGTAGCAAGTCAATCCTTTTTAAAATTGTTTCACATCCAGATATTGTCACATCTTAACTAAAGAAAAATAAAATGTAGTATTAAGGATTTCTAAAGTGATGATTTATAAAGCTACATTCAGGTTAAATCTCATTGGAGTGGACACGCTTACCTCTTGTGTTACAGTCTGCTCATATTTCTTGTCAGAATGCTATTCCTTAATAAATTTTTATATGTTCTACACAGTCTCAACAAATTTAATTTAAATGTCTCTGTTGTTCCCACAGAAATGATGAAGTGTCATATTAGACCACTCTAGATCCCACATTATTCTGTGACATATAACCCATAGCTCTGAATTATTTGATTATTTTAATATTTACACATTACTACAAAAAATCTCTAAAAATGCTAAAGCAGTAGCGAGAGCAAAACTCTAGTCAGTAGCAAGCAAATAGATCAGATCTTGAGGTCACAGTAAGCACCACTGTAACCTGTTTTCAAACTAAGGAGACAGAAATTGCTCAGTTGACACACAGGGGGAGTTGAAATGAAAATGAAATAGCCAACAGTCACCAACTGGCCTCTCCAGTGAGTCACTGTAAAGTGAGCTTGAAGATTTTTTTTTTCATACTGCTATTCTACTATCTATAAATTAGATATTTGAAATGAACATGTTCTTCCAGCATACTCAAACATTAGTTATCCTTTGACTATACTTCATCCAAAGCAGAGGAGCCAAACCTCTCTTTCATCAGCCAACCTCAGACTGCAGGTATCAAGAGTCAGAATAAAAAGTAGTAGATGTCATCATACTATAACACCTTCAGTCACTACATCTAATAAATATTATTACTCAAGCATAAAGCAGGCAATATACAAAGGAGATTTAAAAAGCACCCCTTAAAATTTAAGAATGATAAAGCAGCTTGAAGATTTGCAGGTAAATTTCCTTATTATTATGGCACTCTATGAATTGTCAGCAATCCTAGCAGTTGGAGTATTTGTATAATTCCCTGAGAATTAAATATCTCTTTTCTAATTTTCCTGCAAAATTAAAGGAAGAAGTAATCAAAGATCATTAGAAAATTCAAACTAAACAGTGATATCAATTTTAAAATTTCTAACCCCAGTGAAAGATGCTCTGCTTTTATTGTATAAAGCTTAGAAGCAAAATACAATGGTTATACATTTCTAAATATGTATTTTAAAAGAAAAATACTAAAAATATCCCTTTTCCATATTTACATGTCCAATTCAACCCTAGATAACCACTAAAACATAAATCCCGATTGCAATCCAGTTACAATGCACACCAAGCACAAAAGCCTTCTAATGATCTTTGATTAGTTCTTTATTAAATTCATCAAGGGAGCAAAGAAAATTTAATAATCTCCACCATTTGTCATCTTTCTGATTACAGTTTTGATTAGAACTTTCAGCTTTTATTTTCTTCTTTTCTAGCCATTGCTATTACTGTAATACTGCTTCTTTCCTCTAGTTTAAGAAGGACGAGACAGGGCAAATGAAACAAATTTGTAATTCCTGATATGTTTCCAACTAGGGGTGCTCATTTCCTGAAAAAAGCAAAATAGCCCTAAATGGAATGTCCCCAAATTTATATACTAAAAATTTTCAGAGTCCAAGGTAAATAATGTCCCACCTAACTAATAAGATACCTTAAAATACCCTAAATACAGACTTCAGTAGAAGAAAATAATTTCAAACATTTGAAGGGGAATTTACATTTTTCAAAAACATTAGTAAATTTATTTTATTTTATGTCACATTATTACTGTTACTATTAATAATAGTCATTAATAATAGTTACTATTTTATGATATATTATTTTACTATTCAGTGTTATGATTCCCTTACTGAATATAGATATTTAACAAAATGCTTTACAGAGTATTACTGGGATCCTTATAAAAAAATGAAAACAAACAAAATAACCTAAATAGATAAATACAATATAACAGATAAATAGATAAATACAATACAATACCATATGCTGCATCAGTCAAAAATATGTTTATATCACCCACTGTTACAAATACCTATTTTTTTTTTGTTCCGAGAGCAAGGCATGCACTGTCACCCTGCTGCTTTATGCATGCTCCCATTCACTGGGAAGAGCTAAGCAAGTGGCACATCTTCTACCTGCAAGGATGACTGCAAAAAACTGCATCAGGAACTGCTGCTCTCTTCAGTGTTCAGAGGACACATGAAACAGTCACTGGGTAAAATACTGAAACAGTCCTTGACCGAGGCCTGAAATCAGGAATCCCATCTTTGACAAGCGAATATCCAAACCTTGAGGCTAAAGAGCTGTCCTCAGCCTCCTTTCAGCCCTCCCTGGCCCAGTAAACCTTTAGATTTTCATACAAGACAATGTGTCAGATGAAAGGGAACATCTGGGCCTTGTACAGGGAGGACAGACCTGAATCCAGGCTGTGGCTTGTGACGTCTGCGTGTAGGAGGCTTTCTTTAATAGTGCTGAGAAACAAGAGAGAGGAAGAGACACCTGCCTTGTTCCAAGGCTGTTGTACATAAAGCCTGTGCCATTGAGTGGGCTTCACAATAGAGCATGGCACAGAGTAAGAATTTTGCCACAGGGGACAGTGGAGTGGTAGCTTCTTGCATGCAAGGTAGAGAAAAATCTTTGTTGGCACAACAAAGTGGAGAGAAATCTAGTATAACCCCTCTTATCCAGACTGAGGCAAGGCTGAAATCACTAGAGGAACATCTCAAGCCCTGGGGGTTCAGGAGCGCACATCATAGCCTCCTCTCAGCTGGGACACCTTTTCCAGGTTCATAATGGTCACCAGATTATTCTTTGACAGACACCTCTGATCTGCAGCGTACGCTGCTTGGAGCAGGGTGTTTCAAGGTTGCCTCAGGCCCACGCTCTTAAGACTCACCAGATCTAGAAGCGGAGCACCAATCACCCTGACATCACTGCTAACAGAAGAAAATACAAGTATTTATTTATGAACTCCAAAATAGAAAACACACAAAAATTCATAAAAATTCAGGGGAGAGAAAAGAAGTTATAAATGCACTTATTCTTTTTCTTTTCCTGAGATAACACCACTCGAAAAGATACTTCTCTCTCTTTCTGGCCGGCTGACCACTTTGGTCCAAGGGCACGTTCCCAATCACTACACTGCATACATGAGAGAAAGCCCTTCTCGGGAGGAGTGCCAGCTGTTATAGCTACACCTTTGGTTTTTGCTTGGGGGTTCTTCAAAATCCAAGTCTTTTCTTTCTCCACTCGTCCTACTCACACACTCCACAGGTAGTGGCAATATTCTCATCCTAACTGCTCTCCAACTGACCACTGCCTCTTTAGAAGGCAAAGTAAAAACATCTTCTGAGCTTGCGGAAAATGCTAGCAAAACAATAAGTAACCCACTAAAAGATAAAACTCTCCTTCCTGCCAGGAGAAGTGATGTGCAAATCTAACTGTGAAGCCTTCACATGTATGGAACCTTCTATTTCCCATAAACATGTTAATCAACAGCCAGACTTTTATATGCATATATATGTGGGTCCGCACACAAAATCAGGCACAGCAGTAATCAGTCACTCTGGAGGACGCTGAAGGTTTTGGAGTTATCAACTCCTCCTCCTCCAGCAGCCTTTCCTTTGATGGATATGGTGGCGTCTAGAGGGACTCACTGGGGCTCCACAACCTGTACACAGCAAGCCGCCAGTGAGGGTGAGCAGTGGAGCAGGGAGTGCCATGGTACAAGGACACGGGTCCTTCATGACTTTCATCCGCTGCCAGGGAACAGGCTAATAAATCACTGCCAAACATACCATGCTGTGATCCATTTATCAGTCGTATAGATGAACTTTCTGTTTCCCCAGACTGGTTGGGCATCGCCTTGTGTACTAACAAAGATTCTTCTTGATGTACATGCACACACAATGCTTGGAAGTGGGAAGAACTGTGTAATTAGAATATCCACTGGAGGTTTTAAGGGGTTCACAACTGCTGTCAGCTAAAGGAGCTCTCTTTTAGCATGGGCAAAAGAAGTCCATCTGAAAGCTAAGGACTAAAATCTCCACTTCCCAATTCCCAGGGACATATTTGATTTGTATAGTTTTATCAGTTATGTGCAACATAGGGATTTTAATCTTTCTGATTGTTATTAATGCACCCGTTTCTCTCCTGGATGGTATTTACTGGTTTTGTCTATTTTTATCTTCTCTAAACTATTAAGCTTCAGATTCTCAGTACAAAATAGTCTTGTCCTGAAAAGTAATTTGTATTTAAATGTATGTGAAATCCTGGGCTTATATTATAAAAAAATAATTTTGAGGGTTTTTTTCCTGATTTTCAGAAGAGTTTTTAGTGTTATGTCATTATAGGAACTGCTCTACAAAAACAAAATGCTTATTGTGATGTTTATAATATGGTTTATTCCAGTTCCATTGAATGTAAAGCTCTGTATTTTTCAAATCTTAGCATTTCCAAGTACATAGATGAGCAGTTTTCCTAGTTAATTGGAGCCCTTTTTCTTCCTCCCAAGCTGTCTGCAAATGTCTCTTAAATGCTTCAAACCATTATGTGATATCTCAAATACAAGACATTATATTGGATCCTTCCCTTGGGTGTAGTGATGTATTTGTCATGTGGCCCCAGAGGCAACAATCATTTGTTTATATTTCCTTGGCTTAACAGTAGAAAGAAGAGAAAAAATGAGAAGGAAGTGAATTAATGGAGATGTTTAACGCTGGTGTTTACAGTGAAATCTGTGCATTTCTCTACTGCAAAGGATTCATGATGTGACACTGCCACTAAGTTATTAAAGGATGCATTTTTAAAATGAAACTTTTCAGTCAGCATGAAAAAAAATCATCTTCTGTACAGGGAACTTGCAGAGAAAGAGAAATGGCAAAATCTGTAGTGGAGCTGATAACATCATTGAGAAGAAGTCAAAGTTTTACACCTCCTAACTGCTCTTTATTAGAAAATGATTTATTCAATATAAAATAGGTTTTCAAACGATTATGGGATTAATCAACTTGTTAGGAGAGAAAGTATTGAAATAACTTCATGGTGGGCATAGCTAGTTGTCAGATCAGCTCTCCCTTTCATAGGCACTTGTTATAACAGGCAGGGGGCTAACCCTCTCAGACATGGAGCTAATCAGTCCTTGAAAGTCACTTCATCCAGTGGAGTGGAATAATGTACTCTATCATCGTTTGTCCACCTCTCCCATTTGGAGCAACGGTATTTAGACTGTCCATTTTTGCCTCATCAGTTTCCATTTTAAAGAATTATAATTTTTTCTATGATATCTTTTATCAGAATGTCAGGTTAAATGTATTATGTCATAGTATCTAATTTATAGCTGGCATTGTTAAGACCAGTCCATGAATATATAGTAAGATAAAGCAGCTGCATAGTTAGAAAGCCTCTTCTTTGAGCTTGATTAACCCCCCCCCCCCCTTCCAAAAAAGCTGGGCAAGAACTAAGCTCATAATTAATGACAAAGAACAGTATTTCCAGAAAACAATTAACATAATCAAACTTATAAACTGCAGGTTCCATTTATAATCGCCTTGGAGATTCTAGTAGCTTTCTGCTCACACGTGCCCACACACACTATGCAAACAGATGTTTTTTGTCTCCTCTCACAGCCACAACCAGCTATTTTCCATGTCTGCAAGAATTTGCTCCTTTGCTGAGCCTCAGCTCAGGCTAGCTGAACATCAGTGAATTCTCTGGCCCCAAACAGGATCACTCAACTTGGAGAAGGCTAAAGCTGGCAGACAAGGACAACATAATAAACTCTTCTACAGTGCTGTCTTTCCCTCCCTTTCACTCACCAATATCTTTCCAAATAAATTATACGACATTTCTCCCTATCCATGCTTCACCTCTGAACAAGCTGTGCAAACCCCACTCATCATCATACTACGCTTGTAGATAAAATTAACACAAGCAAAGTTGTTTTATAAAGGAGCTACCTCTTTTTGTTAGTTCTTGGATATTCTCCCTTGGGACATTCCCTAAATTTCTATTTCTTGTTTAACATATAAAACCAATCTTATTGACACTGGGGCTTTGGCATTAGTATTACCAAGTCCTTTGAAGTAATCCTACGTAGCTTCAGAGTTTAAGTACCCCTAAGTCAAAACTATAAGTTTTTCTCTAATAATCTTTCAGACTCTTTACTAATGGATTGAATATAGTGAAATGTAACAAGAACAAATGGAAATTGTCTCTAGTAAATTGTTCTTCTAGCTGAACTTTCCTGAATGTTTCATTACTCAATTAACCATGATTTAAATTAATCAGAAAATCCAGGAAATTAGTAAAAGACTAGACTAAACAATGTTGACAATTTGATTATGTTATACACAGAATTCATCTATTCACAGAAATCCTCTTAGTGTGATAACTCCTCTCTTCTGATTACAATTATTTCATCTATGTAGTGAATATGTTTTACTCTTGTTCTAATACTGACTGTTTTTTTTAAGCAAATTTCTTCTCCTATCTGGAGGAGGCTGGTATCAACAAGGGATAGCCATCTTTTGAAATGTATTCACTCAAATGCAGAAGTAAAACAAGCACCCAGATCTATTCTTTTTAATGCAGTAACAATATGCAAGGGGTTGCTTTTAAATATTGTTTCCTAGACATGTGCACTTTCTTTGTGTCCATGCAGCTATATTTTTTCTGCTAGATGACTGAAATCTACTGTAGGGTTTTCAGTGTCCCTAGCTGTCTCCCTGTCTCTTTCAATGATCCTGGTTATCTACAACAGATCACAAAATCAATTTTATTTTGCATAAATGATTGCCATTTAAATATTGATAACACAAAAAAACAGTGCATGGGTTTAAGAGAGAACATTATCCTCCATGAACTGGGAATAGTATGCATCTTGCTGGTGGGCATCTGAGGAATATTCACGGCAACAGGAAGTATTAAAGTGGGGGGTTACTGTTAGCACTATTTAGGCCTACCATAGTGAAAAATAACTTCATCAATTAGCTTTACCTTTTGTCAGCGTCACTGCTCTTGTTTATAATCACAGCACATAATAAACTCATTTCTTGACCAAATGTATGAAGCAGAAAGCAAGTTAATCTGAAAACAACAGCAATTTATTATGCACATTATTCTCTTTTGACTTTTTTTCTTTATCTAGAAAATTTTGGTCTTGAAAAACCAGGAACTTTGCCTTAAGAAATTTTTCAAAAAAATTCAAAGTTTCTTGTAAAAGCAGAAACTTTCCACAAACACTTTTGTAAGTAATTGTTGCCATTGAAAATCAGTTTGGGTAAACATTTCAGGACTGTCCTATTCAGAACACAGATGTTCCGTGATTCTGCCAAGTGGTCACAGAAACTGTGAAATTTGTAGCCACATCAATCCTGCAAATTTCTCTTCACAGGCAATATGCAGGGAGAGGCGTGCAAAGTTTGGATAGAGACCCTTCATTCCCCGCCCTGTCTTCTACAGGGATCCTTACTTTGCTGATCTCTAACCTACGGTCTGCAAAAAATAAGCAGGAAAAGCAAGCTTAATGCCCACAGACTTCAGTTTGCTCCACAGGCAACTGCACTTCCAGAGGAAAATTTCTAGGAGTCTGCAAGACACAAAAAGCTAATTGAAAGATGGGGTTCAAGGCAATTGCCTTGGGAAGGGGACAACGTATCAGTGACCACTTCCCTTCAATACAAAGGCTTCTCTAGCTCTGCCCCTGCCCTCTGTCACACTGCACCAAGGTAAGACTGCATGCCAGCGTAGCCTGATGGGGTTTTTTTCATGTCTCAAAAAAAGCTTTACTGAAATAGTCTAGTACATCTCAAATATTCAGTTATCTTGCTCCTAACACTTCAAACTGTTGCCTCATCCTTCACAGAGAACAAAAGGCCCAGTAACTTGATTTCACCCTCCTTTCTACTGTACTTACTTGCAGAATGGCAAAACAGAAACAGAACAATATGTGACAAGGTCTGCTAAGGAAAAGCCAAGAGGTCAAAATCCACTGGCTGAAATCTGCTTACTTGGAACTTATTTCAAATCATTTAGAATAATAAAAAATACACAAACAAAAGGTGCAAAGGAATTACGTGTGTTGTTTGCTAAGAATTATCTATCCATTTTTGCTCAGTGTTATTCTAATCTCCATTTCCTTTATATCTGTTTCAGTAACATACACCTTTCTTTTCTGATGCCACCTCCTGTGGATGGAGATCATCCTTCCCCTTGTCCAATCTCGTCAACTTCAGCATCCTAGGTAAGTCCCTTTAATAGGTCCCATCTTCCATGAAGCAGGCTGCAAGCAAGACAAAAGAACGCATAAATGAAATATAGTTACAGGCTACCACCTGGCCTGAATATTTAGGCTTTTGCACTGCACTGTTAAACCATTTCTCCTCGACATTCTCCTACCGCACTCCAGTCAAATAGGCAGGTCTAAAATGTCAGTTGTCAATATTTTCATTTCCATGACACCTTTGACACTGACAAACAGAGGAGGAGAAGGAAGAATTAAGAGCTCTGTTGTAGGTCTGTTGAGTGTGAGCTGACAATTGACACATTCGTGGCATACATAACATGTACACAACAGCCAGCTACAGCACAAAAGATCTGATAGAGCTTCCTGCAGCACCTTGTCTTTTGCTCTCCCAGACAGATAAGTATAACGAAAAGTCATTAGACTACATCAAAGAACAAACAAGGGAGATACACGGATAGAAGAAAAAACAGATAACCATTACACATGCTACCATGTCACATTTGCTGCTTTCCTCCAGGAATGGTTCATGCTACCGTTAGTTTGAATACAGACATGAGTTGTACTTCTCCCTAACCTTCTCCATCTAGTCACAAATTGTGTTACTTGAAAGGCCAACTCAAGTCTTTTGCACTATAATGAGAGTAATAATGAATAATGGTACTTATGTGTAGTAAATTAGGCCCTTGCCGATAAACATCCTTTTTACCCAGATGCTTACTTTCTTGAATTTCATAATAGATTAGAAATAATCTATGTGGAACAGGATGTGAAATTAACTTAAGCAAAAAGAGTAGCTGCAGTGTTCAACAGAAGTTACTGTATAATAATCAGCTTAATTAAACATACCTTAATAAAACAGAATTATGAAAATAGAGATTAATTTAGATCGTCATCTCAGTGTTCACTCCCCAGATCACAATGGTGAAAAAAGCAATAAAATTTGTTGATCTCAGATATGCCAAATGATCACATGTAACAATTTATCTAGATAAAGTTTATGCTTTTCTTTGTTTATGTTTATGTTATGATCTTGCTATATTTTCTTTTTGTATCATAATTCTTAGGTCTTCTACTGTTCTTTATAATTGTAGGTATTTCCCTCACAATCGTAATCCTACTAAAATCAAGTTAGTTCTTCTGCATATGAGATTGTAAGCAACTATATTTCACTGAGTCGCCTATTTTACATCTACATGCAAGAATAAATTGATGCTCAATCATTTTATGAAAATAATTGATGCTTTAAAGGATAGCAGGGGACCTTTCTGCAGTTGTCCTCTAAAACCTGTTTAAAAGCATTTCAATTTCAACATCTTGAGAATTTCTGACTATTTCTGTGTCAGGTAAGATCATACTCTACAGAAGTCAGTGGAAGTTGCTGTTAACTGAAATAAATCCTGACATTAGCTGAAAATAAAACTGAATGCATTATGTAAAACATACCTTACCAGCTGGAATAAATTTAACTGTTTACAGGAAAACATAGTTATCTTTTTCAAAATCCATACAGACATCCTGAAACTTTGCTCCTGGAAGAGGAACAGGTGCCAGGGCCCACTGACTACACGACGCTGCAGTGCTCTTCCATGACACTTTCAGTATCTCAGGTGAACAGATATTATTCCCTTGTCTTCTTTGCTTACGACTGTCAAATCTCTGCAGTGTGCTCTCCTATAACTCCACATGCTAACTTCAAGAATACTGTATTTTAAATTCTACTATAATTATGGGTGGATATGTGTCACATTGTCTACTAAGATGTGTGCTTAGTGCTGAAGTTGGTGAAATCTAGCTGTTAATATTTCTCTGCTGTCTAACATTACAGTGCAACTGGAGCAATGTTTCTGAAAGACCAGTTCAGTACATTAGCTCTCAAATATGAGAAAATACACTTTCATCACTGAAATTATTCACTTAAAGTAGCACTTCAGCAAAACGTTGTCCACACTGGCCTTGCAATTATATCACATCTATTGTGTACTGATTTACATACCGCATGCTTTCCACCTGTAATTGAGGCTATTAAACAGAATCCAGAGGCTTTGGTCCACCCTCTGTATCTAACAGATTACACAGAATGTAAACTCAACACAACATATGTGGGAGAAGCTGCTGGTGAAGTTGGAGTATAAGTGCTCCTCTCCATTAGGAGTAACACTCCTGTACTGGAGGTGCAGCTCAGCATCTTTCTTTCAGCAGAGGCTTTGCAATTCCAAACATAACTCATAAACACTGACTAGGAAAAATCATTCTGGGATAAACTCATCTGGAAAAGAGAGGGATATTTTGATGATAGAATTCTGATTTTTTAAAATCTCTATGTCCCACCAATTTTAATATTGCTGCTTGAACTAGTCCTTAGAAAAGATGGTATTTCTCCTCTTTGACTGAATGAGGCATTTATAAAAATGCTGAATTGTGAATAACCAATAATCATGTCTGCTTTCAGATTTAGTAACCATTTGCCCCCAGATTCATGAAACTTTTCAAGGTTAAGGAATTAATATGTCAGGTTTCTCTGGCTAACCAAAACACTGGCAAATCGAAATCACCACTTTCATGCATATGAAAATATCCTTAAACTAAAATTTTTATAATACTTCAGGTTTTGTACACTGTTTGCCTCTGCTTACTAATGTCCTATGAGCTTAGAGTGCTGACGATCTAATTCACTTTGGAGAATGTGGAAGACGTCTGAACTGGAGAGGTTCCTAGAAGACCAAGAGCAAGAGTAATAAAAGTAGAGCCATCTTGAGTACCTAATCTGGGATGGTATTCTATACTGTTCTTGCAATATAAAGTAATTATGGGATCAACTATTACGAAATTCTGTATTAGAGCCTGGATGGCAGCAAAAATCACTGTCATGAAGGAGAAGATAGTACATTTGCATGTGAAAGGATTGTGAACAGTATATATAAAGAACTGTGAAATTACTACCATATTTATTATTATAATTTTGTATCATCAGAGTCTCATCTCAGTATGACCTGTAAGAATAGATTAAATTAATGTCATTTTCTCTTCTTGTTAACATCTTTATCACAAGAGCAAGCTGTCACAATTTTAGGGTCTAAAATAGTCTGTGAATTACAGAGGGCTGGACTACAGGCGTTGGACTACTTCCACATTCTGCACTTTGACTGGCTCACCTCCTCCAGTTCTCACTTCCTTCCCAGCTACACAGCATGACAACCAGCGTAAATATCTCCTTATATTCTACTCTGTAGTATAAAAGAAGACAACCTTTACTGGCTTTAACCTCAAGCTAAGTTAAAAATGTAGAAAAACAAGAGTTGGATGAATGAAAGAGAGCAGAGGAAAGAAAAGTTTTGAACAGCAGCGAGGCTCAAAACAAATCATAGATGGAAATTAAAGCAAGTATTTATATACTTGCTTTAATATACATACATGAATACATATATAAACATAGTTAGAATACATATGGTCAGAATAATTACTTTTATACTTGCAAGCACTCCGTCCCCTGAAATGATTTGACAATAAGAGATCAATAGCAAGTATTAGTTTTCAATAACAAGTATTTAGGGCCTTAAAAGAGCACAAGACAGTTATGTTAAAATAATCTGGCCTTTGGAAATGTTGCCTCTTTATGTAATTGGGCTATGAAAAAATAGAGGTTATGGTTGGTAAATTTTGTTCTCTTTTTCTTCTCTATCTCCCATTCTCCTTTTTTTTATTTGTAATTGAAGAAGAAAAAGGAAAAGTAAAAACATCACCAAGGAATTTCCCAAATGAAATTTTGAGAAATTTTCTTGAGCTTTTTGAAACAAATGCAAAAATCTTTCCTTTGTAAATCTGCAGAAGAAAAACTTCAAGACTTTCAAACTAGCTGTTCCCTCCTTTTCCAAACATCTTATTTTCTTTTTAAGGCACCATTCAGTAAGTGCAGGTATTTCTGTGAGATATTCTTGTTCCTGATTCAACACTGTTAATTACTATCTGAGCTTTTATAGTCCATTTTCATCTATAGAAACAAGCTGTATGTCTCAGGCACAAGTCATGTGGGATTTCTTATCATTTACTGGAAAAGTAAGAAGTGGCTATGGAAAGTAAAGTGACTATTTCTGGATGTCAGGCAAAAGAATCCTGCAGATGCCCTACTGAGTTATGACTATATGTTATTCCCATTTAAACCTCTCTCAGATCAACTCTGCAAACCCCTGGAATTGCCCTATGCTATATGACCCTGTACCACTAGACAAATATTAACCCTGGTGCTGTTTTGTTATGGTTGATCTTCTTATAAAACGTGACATAAACATACAGGACCATATAAATAGCATTTGGAATAATAGTTTTGGCCTAGTACTCATTTCCTGTACTGACCCCTAGCCTTCCTTTAGGAGGTGCTAATTTCATAATATCCAGCTACAGTATGAATTTACAATGTGAAGGCCTACCCATAACTTGCAGGAACTGTAACAGTCAGATCTTTTTTTAAAATCAGGAGGCTGATTTTTCCAAATCATACCTTAACCACAGCTCTCCGATTAGAGCTGGCCATTCTGAGCACTTAGGTACCAGCCTGACAGGTAGCGTCCTGCCCCTCACCCTGGACCAGCTGTACTCCATTCTCCGGTGCTCCAGGCCCCCTCCCCGTGGGCTCAGCAAAAGGGCTGTGTGCTCGGCTGAGTCCCAGGCAAGTGAAAGGACGTAGCAGCTTTTGCAGTGAAAATTGTAATTCCAGCAACAATTATCATTCCAGCATTGCCTGGAAAAGGCACAAAATTTATATATTCCATGTAACACATTGTCAAAGAAGAAAAACATCCCTAGAAAAGTTCCCCTAGAAGCACTTTTTTGGCCTCACAAAACACCTACGCATGGACATAACTTTGTTCAAAGCTTTAGTCAAGCTGATATCAGGACGCCTCTGTGAATGAACAAAGTTGGACATATGCTAAAATGCTTGTGGAACTGGGGGATACACAAGAAAAGTGTGAGTGTGAGCTATGCCACTCTATTTAAAGCCACACAACATGCAGGGCTTTTGGGAGACCGCATTTCTACTGCCTTTAGTTTTACTCATACCATCCGCTTGATAATCATCAGTGAGACTAAACCAATGGCTTAAGGAAGTGGAAAAATTGTTCTAACTGCTAATGAATTGTTTTCAGAGGTTGCAGTGCCTTCTTCACCTAACTGTGGTTTTCAGTGCTCACGATCCAGAGGCTCGGCTGGTTTGACTGTTTGATCGCTCCCTAACCTCTGCCAAATTATCTGGGTTAAAAAAAACACCACAAGGTAATACAAAGACAGCAGCTGAACAAGTAAACTGACAGAATTGAGAGGGCAGTGAAGAGCTACTTTGGAGTAACCTGCTATTCCAGCTCAGCAGCAAATGAAGTGATTCGCAGCTTTGGATGCACAGCTGTATTATTTTATATGCATAATTCACTAGGGTGCTTCTTAAAGAAAAGTAAAGCCAAACCCTGACAGAGTTCTAAAATAATCTCTGCATTCTGTTTGATATGTTCACAGCTCATTTAGTATTGCAGGGTTTTTTGGTCTAAGACTAGGCAACAACTGCATACCAGTTTCCAGAAGGAATAGGACAATAGGACTTAATTTGATGTAGGTTATACTATTGTCAATTGATGTTTTTTCGACATGGTATCTTTTATATACTATTAATTCCAGTTTCCATTGTATGTAAAGGATGATTACTTATTTAATGAAGAGACTTCACTGGAAGAGAGTTTTGTCACAAGATAATGGTCTCATGCTGTTAACTAAATGGGAAGGCATTTACAGTAAAATATATACACTCTTTAATTTATGAGATTAGCTTGTCCAAAGGGACAAGCAATGGGATATGAGCAGGCACAAGAAAACACATTATCAGAAAAATAAAATTTACTTGTGCTAATAATAAAACTGGTAACACAGAAAGACAACAACTTTGTTGCATCTTCTTCTTCATCACATATGTCAATAACTGATTACATCAGTGCAAGTTATATGTATCTGTGGAGAAGAGATAATATTACCTAATGGTGATTGCTATAGAACTGCAGGATTCAACCCTTCTGTCATTGGACCCTGGGTAAACAAAAAAATGAACCATTTTCTGAGATTCATGCCTCTTGGCTTTGGCACCCTCCACCCTTAAGTATGTGTTATTTTGTGCATTCAGCATGTGTTCAGTTCAGAGCATGATCCTCAGTCTTCTTTAGGTTCTTCTATTTCTATTACCAAAATAAATCAATTTGCATATAGGAGATTCCTAATGTTCCTGAATGTGGTGTTAATATACAGCTATAAAACCAAAGTGTTAATCAGGACTAGTGAGACAAAAGATTTCCCTAAGGGGAAATTGTCAGTTACATAATCAGAATACATTAAAATCTAGTAGACTGCATGTTTTTAATAAAAAAGAGCAAAATGAAGGGATGAATTTATAGACAGCAGACAAAGCTCCCTTAAAAATAAGCCTATTAATGCCTCCTGCAAGGTCAGATCAAGGGTGATGAAATGAGAATTGACCAAACATGAGAGCAATTCCCAGCTAAATAAAAAGACAGATATTCTTTTCTTCACTGACAACAGAAAATGAACATAGAGACAAGAAGGGTTGATCACTGATGCCAAAAATGTACTTTCCTTTCTCTGAGCTTTCTAAAGTCTCGTCTTTTATCCATTTTCTATTTTTCATCATATTGCCATTCTCTCTTTTTTGTCAATGACCTTTCTTCAGTCCAACTCAGCTTCTGTCTAATGACCTGAAGAGGCCTTCTTCACATGCTGGAAAGCTTTAGATTTAAGATCCCCCTCCTTCATTAGAGTGAAAAGTGAACAGCCTCTATGTGCTGGGTGTTAATGAATGTGAAGAAAGATTTTTTTTTGTATGTGTTTTACACATTATGTTCTTGACTCCTTGAGGTGCTACAATAAATTGCTGCGCTTCATTTACAAGGAGTGATAACAGAAGCAAAATGAGGATCTGGCAGCAAATTACTTCTCAGTTCACCCTGGGTCAGGCTGCTGGGGCTAATGAGAAGAGGTGCTCTAATTTTAAACTCCTCCTCGACCAAGCTATTCTTGCATTAATGTTCACTGCTATAAATTGTAAAGTCAAATGAAGGAGCACTGTTGAAAATTAACCAGTATTTTTATCCTTTGAGTACCCAATAGAACATATTTTGGCATCTAAGCCTGGTGGTTATCAAAGGCAGCATGACTATACCAAATACTCCTGCCTCCCTCAGGCAAGATGCTCCCCCACAAAACACACCGCTATTTCTATCTTTTTTTTTTAATGAGAGAAGGAAATGGTACAGGTTTCCAACAAGATTATAATTTAACTGAAAGAAGAAGGTGTTTAAAGCCAGCCTTTTTTGTGTCCCTTTAACAGAACACTGCACACAGACATTAAAAGTCGTTCAGAATTACTCTATCCATTTAATGCTGCTGCATGTTTAATGAATTGTAATTGTGTATATGGAAGGAGACCCTGTAAATCACTGACCCATTTAGGTCTATAAGCACTTTGTTGCTATAAGCCCAAAGCAGGATTTGAGTAGTTAATGAGAAACTAATGCAGCACCTGCTTCTCTCATGAAACATCTTCCTAAGCCTATATTTTGCTAATCTAACCAAATACAATACAATAGAAATACAAGAGAGAAAGAGAGAAAGAAAAAGAGGAGAGAGAAAGAAATGAGGAGAGAGAGAGAGCAAGTCCAGGATTCATGGTTGGGGAGTTACACCTCTTTGAAGAGCCCAGTTCCAGATATTCATCACTGGATTTTTTATTGATAACTTGGCACTGACTGAAACGACATTAATATATTTAAAATATATATCAATGACATGGCATTCATTTGTTGTGTGATATGTTGTCCTGGTACATTCTTCCATGAAATTGCTACATAACATACAAATTAACCACACTACCCTACTCTAATCATTGTAATCAGTTATGTTTTCATGTGTACATTGCTAATATATAAGGTTGTTGTAGTTCTTGTGTGTGGTTTAATTGCTTGTTTTTGCATATCTTGTGTGATTGATGATGTTCTAGAAATCTTTTCCCCGAAAGGAGACTTTCTAAATTACTTTGTTTAGATGCTAATGATTGTATTTCATTAGTGGCCCTCTCATCCAGAATCATCTTTAAATGAATGAATATGCCATAATTAAAAATCTGAATTATGAATTACTTTGAAAGGAGACAACATTGTCCCGATTTCCCACTGCGACTCAGTGTTATTTCAATTATGTAAATATGTTTAATCATTCCCCTTTTGTTTTTCTAATTATTTAATATTAATGTTGCTTTACCCCTTTATTGCTACAAGAAGGGATATGGCATCTTAAATGAGAGTACTTAGACAAGTGATACACAGATGACTAGATTCAAGCAGACATTTACCAGAATGCATAACCCATTTCAAAAACAAACATGCTATTAACATTCATACTAATATAGCAACACTAGCAGTAATTGCACTTCATGCATGTTTTGTCTTTATAAACCTAATGTATTCACAATGTACAATCTCCAATCAATTTTCTTATCAAACTTAAAATCCATTTGTACAACTTTAAATTCTCTTACCGTGCAGATTTTACATAATGGGATTTCTCTGCCCACGGACGGCACTTTTTCAACAGTTTAAAAAACAAACAGAAACTATAAGGCATCTGGACTTGAGATGTTTTTTTCTGGCCATTACATCCAGTCTCATTTTAGAGAGCAAGCAAATCCCTTCCCATGAGTCTGAGCAATAGGAAAGAATTGATGCTTCTGAAGACTCACGCAGAATGCAGCACTTGTATCGCAAGTCACAAAATCAAAGGACTGTGGAGCTGATATCTGTAAAACTACCAACACCACACATCCATATAAGGAGCTATTCACCCTATAGAACTGACAATGGGAGTTAATCACAAAATATTTATACTTCATGCAGATTTTCTTTGCATTTCTAACTAAATGTAATTATACACTAAAATTTAATAATTGGTCAATTTTATTAGAACATTCTGAAATGGAATTCTTAAAACTACAGCTTTTCATTCTTGATAAATAGTAGCAGCATAAGCTTAAAACATTATTTAAAATATTTTTGTTTGAAAATAATATGAAACCTAACCACAGGAGACAAAGAAATGTGAGTTTTATTCCCACACTACTTAAAAACCACTGCAGCACTGTGAAAAAGCAGAAAACTGCTACTCAGTTTTAATTATCAGGAGCAGCCATAAAATTTCTTTAATACTCAAAAATCTATGTTTTTAAAAAGAAATTTTATATTTTAGCAACCACCAGGGTCAAAAAGCATAATGAAGTGGGCATTAATGTTATCAGCAAAAACATCTCAGCAAAAACATCCTGCCACTTTTGGTTTGGGTTTATTACTTTCTGCTTTGCAGTTCTTGCAAAGCAGAATTAATACTTTTAATTAACTTTGCCGCTCTTTCAGCATCTGAATTGCACTTGAGTGATTAAATATAAGTAATAAAAAAAATTGCTAGCACCTATGTGCTAATTTAAAAAATTTTTGCAAGTAAAGAATGTCGTAGACAAAAGAGAGCGTGGTCATTTTCCATGGAGAGCAGTCCATGCATTGGTGTCACCACAGGGGTGGGCTTCACTGGGCATGTTGCTCTTGCCACCTGAATGGAGGTCCTGCATGCAGATTTGTGCATTTTGCCAGACACATCCAGACCTCCAGCCAGTTCAGCAAGTTCTGTCATGACATGTGCTTTTGTGCAGACTTATTTTTTTTGTCAGTAACTTCCTGCATAGTCATCTCCTGTGCCACAACCATCTTCAATCAAAAAAATGACATGAGGTAGCAGCTGCAACTGTCATTCTAATACACATTTTTGTTGTTGTTGATACACTTGATTTCTATTAATAATTTAGAGAAACTAACAAAAGTAACCTCTGAGTAGTTCTGCATACCAGTTCCAGTAAACTACCATTTCTACTGAGACGAGTTTCTTTTGAGAGAAGATACTTTCCAAAACAAGTTTGAACAAAAGGCAGAGGAGGAGGAAGGAGAAAAAAAGATATCCAAACTTTAGTGGGCTGGTATGTTAAAAATGAATAAAGTAAACAGCAAGGAAGATTAGCCTGGCAGCCTCTATTTTATACATCAAATTTCTCAAAAGGCAGTTTAATTTTAAAAATTAGGATTTGTAATTGCTGCATATAAATTCAAAGTCTCTCTCTTGGCCTAGCACAGAGGAAAAACCCAACGAAATCCCAAACTATAATGCCACTCTCTGTTCTCAGGGTTCTTAAATATGCAAATAGTTTTTCCACTTAGGATCGCACAGACACAGACCTGGTCAGAGCAAATTACCCAAACAGTTTGCATTCATGAGAGAGGAAGAGGGAGATGATGAAGCAGATAAAACTGATGAATGTAGACATTTTGAACAAAAGCCTGCCATTTTACAGAGATTATCTTGTACTCTGGTTCTTTGGTCAGAGGATAGGTAGTACAAACTTATTTTCTTCTTATAAAATAATGTGAGGTGAAATGTTGGATAAAACCTAGCTTCACTGAGGTGAATGACAAGTTTTTCACTGACTTGAATGGAATCACTTTATCTCGGGGGATTTACTATGTGTCTTATGTATTCGGTGTTTCTTGTACAAATACTAACTAGCCTTTTACTCAGAGTTATTATTTAATGTTCAGTATTATTTGCACAGTCTATCTTCAGCCTGGTCACACAGAATTAATAAGCTCAGGTAAACCAATCAGCTAGCACATCAGTTACAAATCAATTTTAATATATTCATTTCTTGAAAAAATGTTCCCTTTTTTACATTTTAGTGAAGACACACATAGTGCACAAAATTACCATATGGAATATTATTGTACAAAATATTAAATATTCTTGATCCCCAAATAAAATATAAAGATATATGAAATCTTACTCTTGGGTTAAATACTTGCAACCTCATCCCTTAGATGTCCCCAAAAGCACCATCTGTGATTCTATTACAGCCTTTTCCCTACCAAAACTCTCACTGCTGAACATTTAAGGCCAGACTTACAACAGAACCCAGACCATAATACAAAACTCAGGCAGGCTTCAGGTGCCAAACTTTAAGACTGCACTTAAAAACAATCCCTGCCCAGCAGCCGATGCTGGGAGCACCTAATGGAGTTGGGGACTCCCTGCATAAACAAAAACCTTGCAGAATGTCACAGTTCTTTACATCATAAATACCCCTGCTCTGCACAGCTTAGTGACTAGCACCCACTTCTGCCCCCTGAGTCCGAGGCAGTAGAAAAAATAGCACCACAATGCTCTGGTTCAAGGGTACAAATTGCAGCCTAGCGCACAGTGACAAGACCAGGCAGCTCCCAGAATATAACTGAAAAGAAGTGCTGTCTAACCTCTGTATAAGAGCTGGGTGGTCAGCGCACCAAAGCCTTTGGCATTAGTGTGGAAGTGCAAGTACACTGTATCCACCCAAAACACTCCACTGTCTGGGCTGAATGCATTGGGAGAAAAAGAGAGGCAGGGCATGCTCCTTCTGCTGAAGCCGGAAGGCACCTCAAGAGGTCATTTAGCCTGTTTCCCATCTCCAGGCAGTATCAACACGATTTCATGTTATGTTTATCTTGCAAAAGCTTTCCTGGCAATATTATCTTTGTAGACACATACTTACCTCCAGAACAGCTCTGGTCTTTCCTGGGTGTCAGTCTTCTACCAGAAGGGGATATTACAGTCATCCCAATCCCTCCGCCTCCATCGCGGCATACTGTCATCATTTTTGGCCTCTGCTCAGGGCTGTTTTTAGTAGTTTCTTGAATTCCACGCTGAAATGAGAATCATGGCAGAGTGGTCAGTTGCCTGGGTGAGTCAAAGCAACCTTTGCATCATGTTTTGGGCAAGGATTGATACTTTCAATTGTGAATAATAATACAAATAATTAATAATGTTATGAACAACATTGGTTCTTACAAAAATAAGAAAGGCTAAATGGTAGGACCATCAAATCACAACATTAGCACAATATACAGAAGCTGAAAATGCAGATAAATCAATAGCAAGTAGTGTTTTGGTTATGCTTCAGCATTTTGGATTTATGCAGAGACTAGCACTGAACCAGCTGAGGAAACTCTTGTTCTACCCTCAGCAGACATAAAGAACTGATCGTCATCCTCTTCATAACAATCTGCGACATAATGAAAGAATTGTGTCCTTTTCCCTTTTTGTGTTCCCCTTTTTTAGTGTAAGCTGATCCAGACATGTTTTCCATACAGTTTAGAAAACATGACCCATCTACCATCCCTGTGGTTTTCCTCTCCAGTTACCTACTTTGTTCTTGAAGCACGATGTCTAAAACTGATCGCAGTACGCCAGCTGAGTAAAACGGAGTAATCGCCTCTCGTGTCCACACACTGACACTCTTATTAATATCTTTCAGAATTAAATCTGCTTCTTTTGCTGCAGTGATTCCTCCAAAGCATTTCCAAGTCTAATGTTGTTTATAATCCTCCACAAATGATCATGTTTTAAATGTGTAATCTTTATTCTGTCCTCTGCTTCATTGAAAAAGGTAGGACAAGGGCCAGGATGGGCCACCTCAAAGCTCCACCTGAAGTGTCAACCAACTTTGACCATGCACCACTGGGACCATTTTTCTGAAACAACTGCACATTGACTTTCTAGTGGTTTCATCTGGATAATATTTACTACCGATTAGGAAAATAGGCAATTGGAGAGTTTAAGGGCATATCTCATCTAGTCCTTCCTGCTTCTACTTCGGGCCAGTTATCATTACAAAGAAACTAGACTGACTTGACATAATTTGGTCTTGGCCAATTTTTAGTTGTTATAAGCATCTTCCTATTTGCCAAATGATTATATATTTTTTCAATAATTTGTTCCAGCATCTTTTTTAATGTTAAAGTTAGGTTTCTCCCCTTGAACGCTCTGCTTTTCTCTTTGTAAAGATGGATATTATGTTTGCCCTTCTCCGATCCCTCAAGGCTATGGATGAATTGATGAATCAACACACAGCCTTCTTCAAAAGGGAATAAAAAATGCTCATTGTAGAACAGTCACCACCACAGTTCAATCACACCTAAGTTTTCTACTTACCTGGACAAAAAAAATTTCCCTCCCCCCCTCCCCCTGAAAGCTACTATTTTTCTTGCATAATGGAAGAAAAAGAATGGCCAAAGGATCTCTTAAAAAAGTATCAAGTGAAATATGCCCCACCAAAGATCATTTAAAGAACATTTAGCTCATTAAACCCCCTCCTGGTCTGTTTCCTGAAGATCCGTTGGAGGCGGCAGGGAGCAGACTATGAACTCTCTGAATCTTTCTGGTCATTCATGGCCAGCTTCCTGACTTCCCTTTTCCTGACAGCCCCTCAGGCCTGAACAGGAGCATCCTGGCCCACGTCAGATGTGTGTGTGATTAAGTGACAACTGATGGGTAGGAGTATAGGAGCTCTTCTGATGCAATGGATAAAGCTAGTCTGACTCCTATTTGTAAATGGGTTTTTCTCAGTCCAAAATTCTTAGGTTAACCATGAGGAAAAAACAAGGTATAGGTATCTCTAGTTCATTTTTTAACAAATCTATCACTCTGCACAACACAGAATGACTGGCAGTTTCACTAGTAAAAAGTATCACCAGTAGCATGGCCCACTTTATAGCAAATGGTGTAAAAACCGAACTCCATCACGAAGATGCTTTCATCTCAATGGGAAACAGAAAATTAACATTAACAGGCATACAAGAGGTTTTTTATAGAATCAGTTTCTAATTGCTCATAGCTTTTTCTTTAGCTGCTAACAATATTCAAACAATGAAAATAAAAAAATCTTTGACTTGAACATCACGAAAGATCTAATTTAACTCTACCTGCCCCCCCCCAAAGCATTTGAGAGTGATTTGAACAGACAGGATTCTGTGAGAACGTGAACTCCTTAAAATTCTTTTGGATCGGAAGGAGGAAGAAGTCGCAAATGATTTGTTAAGTGTTTCTGACAAATAGCAAATAAGTTATAAAAAAAGATATTCAGGGACACAAAATACAAAAAAGTAGCCTTATTTTAATCTTTTGGGTTATTTGATGCCTTTTAACGAATTACTAGAATTATGTCAATTTCAAAGCCAGAAAGCCATTTCCAAATGAAAAGTCAAATTCTTTCTTGGAAAATATTGGAGTATTCCAGTTTCTTTCCCTCATTTTTTGGTCCAAAATTTTCACCAGATTTAATCTGTTTTTTTCTGTTTCTTTTTCTGTGTATGTTGCTCTCCTTCCTCCTCTACATAATACCTTGCCCAGCAATTTTAATGATCTAGTAAATGCTAATATTAAAGACAAACCATAGCATGGTTAAAGTAAAGAGGGGTTCCCAGAACTGTGATTTTCCTTATGCCACTGCAGTGTTATTTTGGTTTCAGTGAACAGCCTCATTTAACAGACAGGCTGGCTAGAAGTCAAAAATTCAGCATAGATGTTTGCATTGTAGTGATTCACACAAAACTGATACTGGTAAGAGCTAGCCAGTTCCCTATCACCCTCAGTGCTTCCCAGTCAAGCTTCAGACCTCTACTTTCCCTGATGCCATGAATTTTGCATTTATTTCTGCACAGTAGATGAGCTTCCAAGGAAAGGAGAAGGAGAGCCCCGCATCTCTTAGGAGTTAAGTCACTGTCCTATGAGATGAGAGCTGAGCATTTGCATCTTCAGCCTGAGGGGCAGTTAAACTTTGTCATCTAAATTAATGCTGTGAACCATTAGCACATTTTAAGACAACACAGCTATTAATTCATTTTTAGATATTTCCATCAGGACTTGAGACTCTATTGTTAATAGGTACAACAGGTAACTTCCCCTGCTATCTGAAAAGAGTGTCAGTGTCTATGTGCCAAGAAGAAAAGTCCCCTGCTTCTCTAGTATTTAGCTTCTGTTAATACTGGACAAAATTAGTGGACTCCCTTTACAACCCTCTACATCAGCTTTAAATTTATAGATCTCTCCTTGTGATATGGTTAAAAGAGAAGTCAAATGAGACAAAGTGCCTAAGGAAAAGGGAGAGAAGCTGGGAGAGAGCTGAAGTTAATAATGGCATTGCTATTACTGCTGTCATTGTCTGAGCTTTAATAGCGCCTCAGAAGAAGCTAAAAAAATGATGCTTTCTTCCCCAAACAGTTTATGGACAAACCAAAAAAGAATATGCAAAGTGCACTGGAAAGGTCAGAGATGGAGATTATTAGGATTTAAATAATTTGATTGCAACGTGAAATCTCCATCCTGAAGGGAGAGATGAGATTTTATTCTGTCCAGAGTTAGGGCAACACATGCTGAATGATTATTTTTTCTCCAAAATTAAAACTCTTAAAAATATCTGATTTGAAATGCCAAAAATTTGGAAATTTCTAAGTGAAGGATAATGTTTTCAGAGTCTTGAAATTCCATTATGAAAACATTTCATATTGCATCAGCTCAACTTAAATTGCCTTGTATGCATTGCTCTCTGGAAGAGACTTTGCAAGGCTGCCCCTCTTTTCTCACAGGGAGCAAGAGGAATGCATGCACCCAAAGTCATGCAATTCATAGGGAGATAAATTTAGGAGAGACGTAGCTCTCCTGCAAGCTGATGCAATAGAGAGCTGGGGGGACCTGAACATCGATTCCTTAAAGGCAATTCACTGTGAAGGAAATTTAGGTTCATATTTCATTGAATCAACATGAAACAGAACAAACATTCTACCTAAGGTCAAACCAACTCTAATTAAAACACTTAGTTAAATTAAAAACATTCAACAAAAAAGGTTTTCCAGTGAAAAACCTCCATGTTGTAGAAACAGTTTTCCATTAGCAGATCATTCCAAAGGAAAACCCACACCCAGATCTATTTATTTTATTGTTTCCCCCTCTAGTCATAATAAGACAATGTTTGGGATTTGCTGAATTGTTTCCATTAGGTGGAGAAGCCTGTGATTTGAGTCAGATTTTTTTTTCTTTTTTTGCTTTTTATATACAAAGAATGTACATAGCATTCTGCTTTCCCAAACACAACAGGGACAGACAAGCAGCAGTTCATCCAGGCACAATTCCAAGCTCGCCTTTTCAGCCGGCAATCTGCTCAAAGGCAGCGCAGCTCTTCTCAGGGCCACAGTACCAGTGCTGCTCTGAATGCTCCTGCCTTTCCCTCTGCAGCTCTTGACTTTCTGCTTCCAGCGCACACAGGCGCACACAGCTGCATTACACCCAGTGCCCTTTCTCTGCCTTCGCAAACAATTCCCCCTGCCCTCTCAAAAACACCTTAATTCTTCAAAGATAGTTTTTCTGCAGTATATCTAACTGTTTACTGCTTCGGACAGAGACACTGCTTATTTCATTGTGCAATTACATAAAAGAGTTACTGCATTTTCCAGACAGCTAAAATTTTGTGAATCAGCATGCCAAGTAGTTACAGCTTGGCTTTGATTGTCCAGTAATCAAAGGTAAGCTTTCTAGAAACCATCCCCTCCAGTGCCACAGACCTACTCACAGTCCAAGTGAACCATGAAATAGATACTGCTTGTAGAGCACACCTCTGGACTTATCCCCAATAAATGAAGTATGTAGGTGTTTCTTAGCCTCAACATCCTCTTCCCCCGGCATTGTCTCTTGAATCATCCTTAGTCTTTTAATGATGCCCACAGCAGTATGAATAAGCTTAATAAACTGATTATAAAATGGTTTTCCTCCAGGTACACAATTTAGGAAGTTTTACCACTGCTTTTAGGAAACTATAACAAGAGAAGTCAGTCAGGCAAGGAGAGACATACAAATTAAGCAGCACAATGGAAGCTTTCATTAAGACAGCTTGAGGAAGAGATAAGGTCCATCCTGCCTGCTACCTGGTGATGTTCTTGTACCCAGTTGCTATGAGGGGTTTTGGAAGTCAGATATTACAATTCAGGAAAGGTGGAAAGCTAGTCACAGCTCTTTGCTTTGTATGCCCCTGCAAAGTGAAAATGAAAACAGTAAAGACGCAGTCCTAAGAACTCCAAGCATCCCCTCTGGAGTGGGGTGGCGAAGCTAAATAGCCAGCCTTACAAACTACCTGAGATGCTGAAAGTGCTGAAAAAAGATCTTGTTTAATAAACAATGTAAGATTGTGTTCTCTTTTGTATTTGTTTATATGATTGTAGATTCCATATGATTTACCCCTTACCTTAATAGAATGAAGTAAATTTTCTTTTTAACCTTAAATGTTGTAATACAGCTCATAATAGCACAAGGTGTCTTGTTCACCTATAGAAAATGGATGTTCCCAAGAATGTGCACATCACTCCTGCAAGAGACTGAATGCTAGGTTTGCAGAGAAAAGTTCTATTGCCAAAGTTAGCCAAACTCTGTTGGCAAGCAGCAGAAAAATGAGAGGGACAAGAATTTAGTGACTTCAGGTTCTTCGAGAAACTTTGCCTTGGATTTTAACAGTATGGAGCTTTCTCTTAACAGCTTCTCACTTTAAAAAGGGAGAAGGAACAGGAAAGGGAAGATCTTTCTTCCCCTTTCATCATGAATCTAATTCATATCCAATAGTTCAAACTCCAGCCAATGGCCCTTTTTATTTTTTTAATTCTGGAATTGGTTTAGCCTGGGAGAAGGGAAAAATGTGTATGGAGATGAGGAGGCAAGTTACTGGGTCTACTAGCAGAAGGCACTACCCCACTATCATTCTTAATAGTAGGTATCCTTGAACCAAATTTAAAGAAAATAACCATTTCCAGCAACCCCCCAAACCATCATACGAAATAGGTAAAGCAAACATCATCTAACAGCCATCAGAGAGCAAACAGTAATGTAATTTCATTAATCCCTGATTTGATACTATGCAAATTACAAAGCCTGTTTGTCCTGTCTGTATTTCCACCTTACTTGCTAACAAAACCAACGTTCACTCTAAATGAAAGACCCAACAGGGCTACAGAGTATGTTGAAGAGTACAGTATTTTCTGGTGGGTAGTAGTGCTAAGAATGACACCTCCACCAGAACAGGGCAGTTTGAAGGCCACACTAGTACAGAGTCATTGCAATCGGTGTTTTTAACAGAAGTCCTTCTTCCAGCCCTCCATATAAGACGGCCCTGATCACCCAGCTGTGGCAGTGTATTGGGAACCACCTGCAGAGCACACATGGATTCACTTCAGGGAGAGGGGAAGGAGCATAGCAGGTCCCTGCCGTTCGCGCTACCCAGTGGGGTGTGCGTCTTCTCATGCCGTGCTACTCTCATGGCTGGGCACCTAGGCAGTGCCCAGGTTCAGACTGAAGTTGCAATGATTGCACCTGATGCTTTCCTGCCCCAGGCAGTATTTTTTCTGCATTGTGTCAGCAATAAGAGAGTCTAGTTTGTTATCTAGGGGCAACGTAAAATTCAGGCCAAGGCATAGAGAGGTAATGGTATCATGAGTGTTTAATCATATAATCAAGATTGCTTTTGCCCTGGCAATGTGCCATGCATATCACGGCCATTTGATGGCAATCTGTCATTTACAATACTGGCATTATTTCTTCCCATCTTGTAAGCCTTTTTTCTTTCAAATGCTACAGAGCGATGTCATATAAATGAATAATTTTCAAGTTTGACACCAGCCTGGGATCTGGTACATTTGTGTACTCTTTCCACCAGTGTTAGCAACAGTATGTGCTGCACTAAAGTAAACTTTTGGCATAATTTTAACAAGCTGAGTATGGTGTTAAGTCCATTCTATACAAAACCAACTGGCTAAAATAAAGCAAAAGCAACTAGATAAATCTGTGCATTCTAGTATCTGCAAAATATCCTTTTGGGGAGTCTATCACTGTAGGTTACTTAAAGAGTTTTCAAAATGACAGTGACTATAGTCAGGGGCAGCCCAGTTAGGGTCTAATGTACAGCGTTCTTCAAGGAGAGAGAGCCTTTCTATATGTTTGGGAACATGCTTATTAGTTGCCAAGAGAGAATGTTACATTCTATTGAGAGAGAGAGAGAGAGAGAGAGAGAGAGAGAGAGAGAGAGAGAGAGAGAGAGAGAATGAGAGAGAGAGAGATTCAAAACATAAAAAGTTAAAGAGTGTTTCTCCCTCATGGAGATGTATAGCACTATTAGTGTAAGAATAAATGGGGAAACTCCCATACAGTATTTGGGTAAAACATTTGCCTGAAATGCTGGCAATGTTATGCAAATACTGATGATGATTAAACACCTAATTATTATTATTTGTATTACATCCATATTTGAAAACTCTAATTAAGAACACAGCTCCACTGAGTTCAAATATGTCAGGGGAGAAATTCCCTTTCCACAGTCTGTAATCCAAATAGCAAATGAAAAGTAGAAAGGGAAATAAATCAGAAAATAAGGTGACTTACCCAAGGAAACATAGTAAGTCATTAGCAGAACTGGAAAAACAAACACACCCACACACAGTCTTAGTACTCTGGCTGCCAAACCCCACTGTCTCTACTCAAATCATGAAACGCATAAGCCCAAGTGGCTCTGTTTACCCATGAACATTTCATCCTTCTCTTTCTCCTTTTGCATGTCCCTGTCTGTATTTGATTTAAAAAGCAAGTTATCTGAAAGTAATTCAGATATTCTGAGAGGTACAGAGATCCTTTCCATATACCACAACATAAAACAAAAGTTAGCTCCTCCTGTATGTGTAGATATATTTTATTTGAGATAACACAGCGCAAAGTACTGGAAGCTCCCAAACCAAAATCAAACAAAACCTGGTGATGATCACAGCAGTGTCTCAAATAAAGGACCAAAGAGGTCACTGAAAAAAAATGGGATGAGATGGCCATAGATACCTCAAGCCAAAGAGAGAGCTCTTGTGTCGATGTTTGGAAGAAGACAAAAAGATGCTCTCAGAAAAGAAGTTCCTAGGTGCAAGAAGGCACTGGTCCTGCCATAAAATTGGGCTAGTGTCGGAGCAAAGAGCAAGATCGTCTCAGCCAACCTCAAAAACAGACGGAGCAACAAAAAGTAAGGAGGAGCATCATTCCCTATGGCTCCACATCACTTTAAACTGTATTAGCTGATAGCTCCTGCCACATCCTGAGTACTCACCTGGGGTCAACCGCACCAGTTAGCGCTGGCTGCAGTGCACCAGCATGCCGGCATCGCACACGCAGCCCTCCCAGTACCAGCGTCGCCCAGGTAACCAGCGTGCAGCTGCAGCAGCCGTTCCCATCGTGGCAAGCCACAACCATCTGGCAGCACTTCCACTTGCTTCTCTGCTTTTTAATAGTTAAATAAAATCAATAATGAAACAGGAATGGTATACGGACCTCTGTAAATGCAGCGTGATATCCATGTGGAAGAGGACTTGTAAGAAATACACAACTCATGGACAGAGCTGACAGGGGTGGGGGGGAGATCTGCTGCAATACTTGGATGAAAATAAGCAACAGGTAATCACACTTTCTGTGGAGTGTTTTCTGACTTCAACAGAAGAGCAAAAAAATGTGTAGGTAAATGCTTTTGGCCAAATACAGAAAATTCAGATATGAAAATATTTCCACTCTGACTCATGTCAGCATACACCACTGGGGATGGGGCTTCATGGTCTCAGTAGGAGGTGGTTTCCCTTCTGGCTGAAACATCCATCATTCCAGGCCTTGATAAAGTGTGTCCCACAGAAGTGAGCCAGATAGGGGAGTCCAGCTCAGAAAGAAAAGTAGACACCTAAACCACAATTTCCAGGTGGGAATTCCTGTAGCTCTTTGGAGACACAATTTTGGTAGTAAGCTAAGGTTTTTACTTCAACCACAACTGCAATTTTTTAAAGTTATTCCGAGGTTTTGTTCAACTCAAGCCTCAAGAACTTCAGTCTTCAGCTGAACCAAAAAGGTACCACTTCAAGTCCTCGGTTTGGGCTTTGACATGTTCACATTTTCCATAAAATCTCAACATTTTTAAGAAAAGTACATTCTATGAAAGGGAAAAAAATCATTTTGTCATTGAATATCCTATTTGACACTGAAGAATTGTTTCAAACCACGCAAAGAATAATTATTTCCACTCACTATGTTATTCACACTGGTTTATGTTTGCATCTGGTTGCAGTATTCATAGACAGTTCAACCTCTGCAACTGTGTTTAAAGAAACTTGAAACTTAAAAAAGAATCTCTGAAAAACAGCACCTCTTTCTTCCATTCCCTCCCTTCCTGCTGAAATACACCTGGCAGGTCCTCCAATCTAAGATGTTCATCTCAGAAATGTTTTTACAGAAAGATCATGCGATAACTTGCAATCAATCCCAGCTCCAGTTACACAGCTAAGCTGTACTTAGGACCAGATCAAGGGATAAGAAAAAGGTAATTTTCCTGTCACCCTTGTTATCTATCCACATCTCTCATGTAGTAAAAAGCAAGAAGCTAATTCAGTCCTCAGAACAATTTAGAGAAGTTTTTCTGAATTACTTATTTGCAACAAGCTTCAGAAGGCTGTTCCATCGGACTACGGGCAACCAAAGTGAAGCAGCAGTCTGAGCTCACCTCACCCCTCCTCACTGCAATAGGCCATATGCAGAAGGAAGGAGTAAATAATGGCAGATCTGTGAGAAGTAACCACAGGAGGGACCAGAAACCTGTTATATAATCCTGCAGAAATAGTCAAAGGTGTGCCTAAAACATCTGAGAAGATCAAACAGTTGTTTCCCTCTGTGGTGAGCTATCTATTTTAACTTCTGATCCTCAGATCACTACAATGGTATCTTAAGGATAAACAGCAACACTTAACTATTTCTGCAGGGGAAACAAGTATTTGCAGTTCCAGCTACTACTGAAATTTTCTGTGCAAGTAGAGATGCCCTCCAAACATTTTCATGACATTTTCATGGCATTTCATGACTGTTTCCATGATTCTCAGCCACAGGGCTGGGATCTCAGAGTTTCCTCCTTGCTGTTCCCTGGCAAAGGCACACTCTCCTGTTCATCTGTGACTCCAGTTAATGGTGGAAGCTTCCTAAGAGACCCCAGAAAGCATGAGAGGACAGCCCCAGAAAGAGGAAGCAGCCACCAGCACTTCCACAAGAGCTCCAAAGAGTCCAGCAGTGCTGCAGATCATAGTGCACCACTTTGCTGTCAAAACTCCACAGTCTGGAGATTGGGCTGATTGCCTACATAGGCGGAAGGAGGGCTCAAAGCTGAAGAAAGCCATAATTCAAACAGTTTGCAAACATTTTGCATTTTATGCCTACTAATGACACCAGAAGCAAGGAAGCTGTCCACTGAACCTATGGCAGTCTATTAGACTTCTGACGTAAATACGTTAGCTGTGGCCACAGTGACAAATCCGAGTATAAGCAGTTGAGCAGTCAGCAGCAAAGGTAAAGAGAGTCTGCCCCCGACAGGCAAGCTGCACTGGATACAAACACAACTCTGCAAAGATAAATACATTAGCAGCTTTTCTGGTAAAGCTGGTGAGCACCATTTCAGCAGCATGGACTGGCTAATCCGGAACCGAATTAACAGATCTGCCAAGAGTTCTGTTCACTCACACCACCTGGGTTATATTGGCTGTGAAAAGGAAGGGGCACATATGCTATTCATGAAGGTGTGCATGACCCACTTAGCCTTGCTGCCCACCTTCCACCCCCTCAAATGCCACCAGCCCCCTGGAGATGTTTTACCTGTAACAGATGGGATCGCTTCTAACATACAATTTAAATTCCAAGAAAATGTATCATTTAGTTCATTATCTAAATCTCAGCACTAACCAAACCTTAATTCATCAGAAATGTTCTCCAAGACAGCCAAATAGCAGAGAGAGGCATTTTAGGTATGGTTTTAGATAATCAGCCTCCTTTATCACAGTCTGAGATTCTGCAAGCATTATTTCATCTTTTTTGTGCCTGAAGCTTTCGTCCTCCAGGATGGTTTGATCCTTTTTGCCCAGCCTCTTCAGCTGCAGAAAGCTTTGGTTTGCTTTCCAGTTCAGGTTCCCGTCTGCCACTTCTAATCCTCATTTTCATTCTTGCCAGTTAGTCATCTGATCTCTTTGATCCTTTGTAGCAAGCCTTGAACACTGTTTTTATTCAGATTAGAATCCAGTGTCAAGAAGTACTGTTTTCTTTTCCCTGTGGCTTTGCAGCCTTTAGCTTGTTTAAGCTTGTTTTCTCCTTCCCAAGTTTTCAATTGCTTCAACTATATTTTCTGTGTTTTCAGACCATATTTCTGAGTGACATAGAGTGTTGGTCACTATACTTATCAGTCTGTCTCTCTTTTGACACAATTGCAACTGATTAACAACGTTCATTTCTTCTCTCTCTTTTTCAGTTCCTAAATGTTGGTTAAGCAATATAAAGGCAGCTGTGCACAGGTATGAAGCACAGAGAACAGCTGTAACTGGCACTCTCAGAACTGTCACAGCCAATATGTACGTGCTCCTTGTAGATGCTCAGGAAACTGGGGTCTTCACTGGACCTGTGTTTATTGCAGTGGGTGACAGTCTCTCTGTCTCTATTCTCTCACATGAAGCTGGAGTATGTCACTTTCCT
Organism: Dromaius novaehollandiae; assembly: GCF_036370855.1. Taxonomy (NCBI): domain Eukaryota; kingdom Metazoa; phylum Chordata; class Aves; order Casuariiformes; family Dromaiidae; genus Dromaius; species Dromaius novaehollandiae. The sequence continues at coordinate 29,077,614 of NC_088102.1, forward strand.
GAAAATCCTTCAAAACTCATGTTAGTGAGGATCAACATGTCATGGAACTGCTTGCAGTATCTCAAAGTGCCACGATCACTGAACATCACACTGCAAATGACTGACAAGCACAATTCATCTGGCTCACAGGAGGGAGGAAGATGCTTGTTCCTAGCATAGGTCATCTGACTGAAGATGCTGGTGGACAGTAGGATCTCTTCCTTGGTGCACAGTAATAATTATGGATCCTTGATAGCCAAAGCAGTCATCTGCCTTATCACTCCACTGGGATTCAACAGAACATTTCTCAGGGTTCCCTTCTGCAGAGGGAAGAGGATTTTCTAATTGAAACCAGTGAAAACAAGTAGTTGAATGGGGATAAAGAGGTATGGGCTTATGAAGTGACACAACTGCCACAAGGACCAGTGTTAACTGCTGGGTTCCTGGAGAGGACATCACTGGAGAAGATGCCAAATGCTCTATCCAGATGTATCTCTGTTCCTCAATTTATCGGTATAGATAGACAGTGATGTTGGAATGAGTACCAAGGTTTCCTTCTCATCCATCACATTGCAGTGTAGTCTGTATCTCCATGCCAGGTAGCAATGGAGGATGTGAAGTCTTTAGCTGTAGAGCAATAAAATGTTCTTAGTCCTCTTTTTGAAGGATCCCACGTGCTTTTTGGAACTATGGTTATTTTCCATCAGAGTCTCCCTCATGGCGTTGCACTTCAATGTCATGAGCTTGGGTATTGGTCTGATGTTACCAGCACAGCAATTATCAGCATCAAATTAAAAATGTTGCGATTACTAGCTTTAAGGACCTTAAACCAAGTGTATCTGAATTTTTGCATCCTCAGACAGAAGAACCACCACACTCAATACTTCAATGAGACCTGACTTTCTGTAAGTAGGACAAGCCGTGCCTATATATGAATCCCAAGGGTTTTGAATTTGCCATAGGAGCTGTCACAGGTGGAAAACATTACATCCAATTGGGCAGGGCTGCAAGACACACACACACAAAAAAATTCTTTTAAAAAATAACCATTTCAGATAAGGAAAGAAGAAAAGCTCTTTATGACACCATTCTACAAAAACACGAGTTTTAAAGTTCTCAAAAAGGATGAGTTGAGCACTCATTGAATTGCACCTTAAAAGAGCTAAGGGAACAGCTATTCTTCATAGCCTCACACGGAAGCATAAAAGTCAGGGAATACACAAGTTCTCAAAAGACCCTGCTATTCAGAAGTCTGATTTTTCATGTATTAAGCATACATGTGCCACTGGATCTATGCTAACATGTCCTCAAGGAAGACAACACATTCCTCAAAACAGAAAAAAAGAGTTCACAAAATGATTAACACCATACAACCTCAAATTTTATGCCATGAAACCATGAATATTCTGATTTTAAACATTGTCAACAAAGTTTAAGGACTAATGAGCTACAATATTCCCTTAAGCACTGCTGATGAAGAAGTCTCAGGCTAAGGAATTGTTGTAGGAGTCCTTCAGAACAGTCATTTTTCTCCATGACTCCATTTTTCCAATGAAACATCTGTCCATCCAATAAATTCCAGCATAACTTCTCCTCCAGACTCTTCCTGTTCCATGGATTTGGGAATGTCTTGGACACTAGCACTGACTTTATAGCCTTTTTGCTCTGATGTCCCGGCCAGCCATGTAAGCACTGATTCATCGTACAGCTTTCACAACACATCCAGGACACTTCAGGTGTAAGCCATGGTTGGGAAAGAGTGCAGAATTCTTCGTAATTGTAGCTTTAAGTTTTCTTAGGAAATATCCTAAGAAGAAGGTGGTCTTTTTTCTCTTAGTCTGATCTTTTAGGCATTAACTGCTTTCCTGGTTCCCTATTGTTGCAGAGTTTTCTTTTTCCTAAGCCTCTTTCTCTAATGAATACATTTCATGCATTTCTTACCTGTATAGATCTACTCAGCCATTTGTTGCCATGGTTTCCTTAAATGTTTCCATGTCTGTCCTCTCCTGTGTTCCACAATATACAATTTTAAAGTTTTGTAAGCCAGGGTTTTATTTATTGACATAAGTTCACATAAGGTAACCAGAGACCTGTGCCTTTGAAACCACAATATTGATATTTTACATTTTTATTTAGCCATTTCATATGATTTGACAGAAAACAAATTTCTGCCTCCTACAGGGTTACTTCATTGCAACTCATAAACATTACGAAATACGGAAGACACATACAAAAAGTAAAGGTTACATACCTAAAAACCAGCTTCACCCAATTCCTTAAAATTAATTTTTTACAAAAAACATGTTTAAGTATGATCTTCCAGATTCCTAATCCATCTTCACCTCCAGTAAGATCTCCATGCTGCTTAACAAAGAGGTGGTAAAGTGCTACATCCAGATGACAACTTGTGTCTAAAATGTACAAGAGTTTAATGAGATTCTGAAAGAGAAGATTAAATATGAAAAGAATGAAGCACTGCGTACCTACCAAGTCCATGTTGCTGTTCTTCAATATATTCATCCTACATTCAACTTTCAATGCTGAGAGCTACAGGACCAGCAGGAATATTCACATTTGCTTGAGTTTCTCTATAATTTGGTTGCACAAAGATACTAACTTGCACGTGTTTACCATTCTGACAGCTTATTCTTTCACTCTAATGAACCATCATTCATTAAAACAAGAAAAACCCCCACACATTTATTTTGTTTGTATTACAACCACAAGTTGCTTATGATGATTCAGAAAGAGAAAGAATATAAAACAATAGCATTTCAACAGTAAGATTCTAGGCAGGAAATTGCACTAATAATTAATGGCATACTTTTTTACAATTCCTACAAGAAATACATGAGTTTTTTTTTTTTAATTAAACCAAATAAAGCAAGAAGTTCTGTGTGTCCAACGTAAAAGAGACTGTGCATACAGGTGCTGCTTTGACGACCTTAACATTTAGGCAGCTTTGAATGAGGTTTGCACCTTGTTTTCCTAGATACATTTCTCCTTTATGAATCACCAATGCTCTCTGATTAATTTATACTTGTTTTCTCGTTTTCAGCCTCATCCCCGGAGGAGAAATGGCAGGTCTTTGCACCGCCTGCGCGCAGGGCCAGGAAGGCCAGGGCGCCGCCGCGCTCCTCGGGAAGGGCAGGAAAACCGCGCCCCGCTCCGCGCCCCGCCGCGGCCCCGCGCAGCCCGGCGGCGGCGGCGTGGCTTGTGCAAGGGCGCCATCTGCTGGCGGCGGCGCGGGCTGCGGCGCGGCGCGGCGCGGCGCGGCGCGGGCGCCCCGTCGCTGCCCGGCGGCTGCGCTGCTTGCGGCCGGCCCTGCGCCCTGCGCCCTCCGCCTCGGGGCTGCGAGCGCGCCCCCGTGGGAAACGCAAGGGCAAAGCAAGGCGGGAAAACCTCCTTCCGGGAGGGGGCTTATCAAAACCCGCCCGGGGGCTCATTCACTGAGGGCGCGCCTAGGACCTCAGGGTCTGTGCTGCAGCCTGGCTCTGAGGATGCCTCATCTTCCCAGGAGCAAAATAAAGGGGGGTGGAGAGGAGGCAGCCCCGCAGGACCTAGTTTCTGTGCCACCCGGAGCAAGGGGTTTCACAGCTAGCAATTGTTAAATAGCTGCTTGCAGTCCAAAACACACCTCAGGGCACATTTAAATGCCTAGGGAAACACTCAGGGAGAGGTTCTTACGGGAGGCTGGCTCTAAAGCGAGGGATCTGGGGCACTCAGTCGCACTCACCATAGGGAAGCTGAATTCCCGCTCCTCTAAGGAACGGGAATTCCTTTGAAAAGCTCCTCAGTGTTTTCATGCCTGAATCTCCATGTTTAGGAGAGTGACAGTTTTCTATAGCAAAAAAATGTATTCAGCATACCGCAGTTACAACACTTACACACATATCTACTTTTCACTTCTTTATCCTATACGCACTAATTTTCCCCTCACCCCCCCCAAAAAAATCTGCAAAAAAACAAAACAAAACAAAACAAGTTGCCGCATGTTTCTGGCAGTGAGAATCTGTGGTACTTTGCAGCTCTCTCCTTCAGAACTGCTGCCTGTGAACTTTAAAACTACTTGTCTCAACAGAAATTGGTTTGCAGGTAGAAGAATAAATCTCAATAGAGCAGAATTTATAAGAAGGTACAAGAAGAATTTATATTCATTCAACCTCATGTTGAGGACTTTGCTTTGTAAAACAGCAGCTCATATGTCAGTTTTTGCATTTGGGATCTTTGTTATTTAAACAGTCATGCAATAACTACTTTTTCTTTTTAGTCTCCATCACTAGAAACAAGTTAATAATTTCTTACAACACAAAATGAAGCACAACAAAGAGTAAAAACTCCAAGTGAAAAATACTTCAAAAAATCTTGAAAAATCATACCTACTCTTGTTTGTAATGTGTGAAATTATTACAAGTATGTTCACTATGAGGACTATTGATAGATGACTCACAATTTAGCTAAATTCAATAAACCACACACTGTGCCTATCCCAGTAGGTGACTCATGCATTTTGTATTTCAAGTATCAAATGTTTGCCAAAAACAGTATTTAAAAAAAGTAGGAAAATTGTTCGAAAGGGGTTGTGAATAGGTTGGGACTACCCACAGGCAGCTCTTACTTGTGTTCTGGCCACTTACGTAGGATTTCATGGCATTACTGTAGCATTTTGTAAGAAAGAGTGCTTAGCCACAGCAACCCCACCTTACACACTTCATATGCTTTTTCTCACACATACTGCACCTTCTTTAAATACACACACATTAGCATTTAACGCAATACTTTCAAACAGTTGTGCTTTGAAGAGAAAAGCCTGCAGAGTAAACATTTTCCCCATAGAGTCACTGCTCAGTAATTTTATACATTTCCTAATTTTCTTAGCATCGTGCTTTACACTTCTAAAATTGCTTGTAAAAAAACAAAACAATCTCAAAAGAGACATTCCACTGATCTCTGGATACTGTATAATAGTATTTTAAATGGAACAACTCAATCTAAAAGAGAAAGAATTGGGCGCACAAGAAGGAATAAGTTTCAGTCCTGGCATTGACACATGTTGACAGCTGTTTCACCAGCCTGCAGGGAAGCAAAGGAGGCTACTACCTGCCAATGACTCTTAATAGCTCAGCTTAGACTTTAGGCAGTTTTCCGAACTGATTCGGATAGACTTCAGAAGAAGTCCGGATGTTATTTTTAATTTTGAGCAGGAGCTGTCTGATCCCTGAATACCTTGCGCTGTGTATGCACAACATCCACACAGCATAAACTCTTTTTTGAGGGCAGGGATATGGCCACAACTGTGCACTGGAAAGAATAATCTTTTCTCCAGGGCCTGTCAATTGTTCATATTTACAGCTAGTGTGACTTAAGGTGTCTACTGTCTAGATGACTCAGGCCTCTATATTATAGATACTATGTCTATATTAAGGTATTTTTAAATGTCCAGTCACTCTTTTTAGCAGATATCAAACAGTGCAGGGTCTTGTCCTTTTATGTCAGAAGCAGTTACTGCAGTCTTCGAGAGCAGGGTTAGGAAAGCTGCTGAAGCCCTTGCCTTTTTTACAGTGAAAGGCACCCTCTTCCCAGAGTCATTCCATGTGCTCCAGTAGTACTAGTCGTTGACAACAGAATTACTCAACATAAACTGAGGGGAAATATCACCATCTAAATTTAAGCAGGGCAGTCTTTTTTTTTTCCCAACATGTTCTACAAAAAAATCTTAGAAACGCAATCCATACTCACTTGAAAAAAATAAAGTCCTTACGGATTTTCTCTGTATCTTTTTTCTCAATATGCCTTTGACACTTTCCTTGCTGAGCTAGCTCTTACTCTGACTTAACTGAGTCCCTTCTGATCCCTAGAAAAGGCTAATACTACATCATCTGAAAATAAATGAACTCCAAGCTCATGTTGACTAGGGACATGATTAGTCCATGGAGTCAAACATACAACTTTCATATATGTAGATGTGGTAGAACTAAACATAAATTGAGCTCTGAACTTTAATTTTATTCATTAAAAAACCTGTCACGGAGCATATTTTATTCACTGTTTTGTGAACCACTTCACATTTGCACCCTATTTTTCTTGCAAAAAAAATCAAAAGAATTTATGTCAAAAAGTATTGCAGGAAAACAGTGATCTATTTTGTTGTCATTTAATGAAATTTAGCATCCAGAAAACAAGTAGGAGAGACAGCATCAATGTGCTCAGACAGTTCTCTGTAGGCCTTTAAGCAATTCCTTTGCAAGAGCATCATTAGCTAGCTGCCTATGAAATTATCAAAATTGATCTCTCTGTATTGACATGGGTCCAAGTTATGCTACTTGAAGGAAATATTAAATTGTAAACAGACAAAGAATACATACTTTGCTAGTAATAAAATCTTAGGCGACTGTTCCACATAAGGAGGAATGCATGCACATTATTGAAAATTTTAAACAGCGCACAGAGTATTTTTAAAGACTAAGGCATTTGTGCACATGGGAGATCATTTTAGTTGTCAAATGATGACAGTTGAAATATTAGCATTATTAACAAGTGGCCAGAGTATTGTTTTACTATCCATGCATCATGCTAGAATGCTATTTAACATCACAGACTCAATATTTATCAAGAGCATTTGATTTAATAATATCCAGTATAACAGTACTCCACAGTTTCCATTAGTTTGATTGAATGTTATATCTGTCTAAGCAAACCAAGCATTAGGCGCTTCAGTGAAAGTCACTTGTAATAGAGAAAAATATAATGCATGAATATTTCATTAGTAGATGAATACCCATCAAAACTTTACTTGAAATGGTTGAAAGTACCTACTGAATATTTTCCAGTTATTTCATAAAACAGAGATGGTTGTAATGCTGCTGTTGAAACAGGAAAAATCTATTAGATCATTTAACATACTAAAACAATTACGGTGTAATTATAAGGAACATAATTATATGTTCTTGATGCCTTTAATTGTGCAAGCCTTACTAATTAACATTAGAAATTCAATCAAAACAAATTATGCTTTAAAATTTAAGGATGAACTTAAAGAGCAAGATCACATTTCCCAAGTCAAACAATTATAACTTTGAACTCTGCCTGATATTAGATAAACTATTCACATGCTTGTTTGCTGTTTCTCTCTTTCCGTCTCCTATATGCATGTGTTCAGCGCATTTGGAGATATATATATCTCAAATGACCTACCCTTAAAGTTACAATATCATTTTTGCTTGAGCCAAAATCCAGTACAGACTCATGTGGCCTTTGGACTAAACTTGAAAGGAAGAGATTTATACCATGTCCACTGTGGTTTTTGCAAGGCACCGCATTGTGCATAAACATACTGTAAGATTCAGGTCTTCAAATCTATTCCTGCATTTGTTGTTTGTTTTCCTCAAATTGAGTAACTCCATTACTCCTCAGCTCTCAGGCCCATGGAGTATTTATAGGACAAACAAAATTCAGGGAGTGAAAAGTCCCATTCTTTTGGGAAGTTTAGACATGTATCATGTTAGGAAGAGAATCAAACAAGAGTTAGACAGACACTTACCAATAAATATCATTCTTTTGGAAAAATATTTTTTCTGCTGAACTGGAATTAGCATAATCACTTCAATTTTGTTGTCATTTTCAGTTTTCTACTAGAAAAGTATTTCTTTGAGGATCAAGCTGGTTCTAATCAAAATATATAGCTTTTTTTTGCAAGTAAACAGTGTGTTTCACATCAAACATACATCTCTGTGTCTACTGAAGTTACTGTTGGGCTTTGTAGGAAGTATGGCCCAGGTACTTCTAGCTCCCATATTTCTACATGGACCGGACTCCCAGATGATGGGTTACATTTCACCGGGCGCCCTACAGTGTCAACCTGACTGAACCACCAAGCCACATCCCAGGAGTACCACGTGCATAGTGCATCCCGGGGAAATACACTACCATGACTAGCCCATCCAATAGAATGGGCATGAGCATTTCAAAACCTCAGGGAACTACAGATCAATGTTTAATCCAAAAGCAACAAACATACCCATACTGGAGTACTAGTGTTGGCAGTTTGTCACAAACTAAAACAAATTTCAGATCATTGGAATTTCTCATGGAATGAAAATTCCCCATTTTCAGCTAGCTCTACTCCTAGCACACTCTGATGAGTTTTTGTATTTGCTTTTGCATTCCACTGAGACTGTGAGAATAATTGTAGCAAATCATTCTGTGGAGGATAAAAAGAAAAATAAATTTAGTTAAAACACTGCATTAAAGAGATCAGTATAATAAACCTTAGGAAAGCAAATTTCCACTTAAAACATGTATCAGTCAAATACTATTTAAAACCTTTGTGTTATATTTTATTTCTACTAGGACTGGACACTAACAAAAGTATTTAGATGCATTCCTCTCAGTCATTGAAAAAAAAAAAATTAAGAATGGCATCATCGTTCCTAAGAATAGCAAAAATGGAAACCTGTGAGAACTTGGCTCCTCTGTATTGAAAACAAAGCAACATACAGAGTAAGCCCTGAACTTACTCCAGTTTATGTTTTTTGCTTTCATTAGTTCCTGCTCACTTCCTTCAGTTACCAAAATGGAACTTCTCTCAAAGGAAGATTTTGGCTCTCTCCCGCTGCACTTTCCTTTTAAGCAGCTACATACATTCAAAGGTCTAAGCCACAAAAAACAGAATTTCAGCAGTAGTCCACTGCTTGGTCAGGCTGCTTGGTCCCTCTTTCTCCCTTCAAGTTACAGTGTTTTCTGGTGTGACTGGACTATGGAAAACTGTTTGTTCTCTTTTTGTTTTTCCCTAATAATTTTCTCACTACTCTTCACTCCTCCTCTTTCTGTAATTTGATAGGACTAATTTTTTTTAATATATTCTTTGTACATATTTTATTTTCATGTGGTCATCTGTGCAGCAAAGTAGGCTTCTGTTGCTTCATGTTAGCTGTGAATGCATTAGTGGAAAATGTCAAAAGAAGAAAATGTCCTTTTTTTTAAGTAATGGTTATAACAACATATTTTCTAAAACCTAATATCTTCCTTCCTCCCTTAAAGAACAGCCAAAATACCTCTGTGGCACTGGCATGCATTTTGCTGGGATTTGGAATGGTTGCACACAGAGATAAATAAATAAATAAATAGTAATAAAAAATAAAAAAAATAATGCTACATCCATTTCACTTTGAAACAAATGATTACAGAGCAGCTGATTTCAGTTTGAGAGAAGATGTACAAAGGCAAAATGCTAGTTGTACCAATTGGAGTGAATTAACTGGCGTGCTCAGGCATGCTCTCAAAAAATGGATTGACTGCGGAAGGAGTTTTAGTGGTGTGAAAACTTGCATTGCATTTCTTCAGCACACAGAAAAGCAGTCTTCCTGATTTTCCCCAAAGTAGCAAAGCAATCAGATATTTTAGCAGTCTATTGCCTGCTAAAAGAGATGGGGAAAAGGTAGAAAGCACAGAAACAAGAGAAAAAAAATCAGAAGCATCTTTAACATGCACCAATACATTGTCAAGAAATATATTTATTTCTCTGAAGTTTTGTCTTAAAATTGAATTTTTCCTTCAATTCAAATTAATTTTCCAAAATATTCTTGGAAGAAAAAGTAGCAATAATTCTTACTTCGCTTACTTGACAAAGAAAGGGAAAATTAGGCCATTTTGAATGCTGCATGTGACTCTCACTGAGTTTCTCTTAAAAGTTTTTTCTAATCTTTACGCAACTATTTCAGTCATTTAAAAGCCTTTGTTAGATAGAAACTCAAACTTAACTCAGGAAATTTCAGCACATGCACTAACAATTTTAAAAGTTTGTTTCTCTTTTACTCACAACCTGTTGCTATATTATTTACAGTTGTTTAGATACTTACCCGTAACCTCTTCAGCCCTTATGTCACCAAGATAAGAATGGTGAATTCCTGCAGGGATGTGTGGGAGATTTCAAACCCTCCAGTCTGAAAGAGTCTAGCTTTAGTTTTTAGCTTTGAAGATATTCAACTAAATTTTTTTTTTCAATATTATTACTAACGAGCCAAGTCTGACCTTAGATGCAAGTGGACTGCTCTCTGTGGTTTCAGTGAGGGTCTTGCATTACCACAAGGTTTGACTGCACAATTCTCCCACTGCATTTGCGCTTCCGGTAGTAGCAGCCTCTTTTCCTGAGGCAGCCAGTGAACAAATGTGAGGTGGGAGAAGGCAACATTAGTTCCTCACACTTTTACAGGTCTTCTATTTCCCTCCACAAGGAGCAGAGAGAAAGAGAATTGAGCCCAGTCCTTGTTTTCACCGTCATCCAGTTTATCTTATGGAGCATGAACTGCTGAGCTCTGGGCACCCACAGCTTGACAAAGGCAGGAGGGCTTTCAGATGGGGCTCCACAAGAGGATATGAAGGGTAGCAACTAGTCAACTGGTCCTGGTCCCATCTTCTCTCCTTTCAAGTTTCCAGCCATTAGCAAGGATGTCCAACCATAACTGAGAGCTTCTGCAGGGCCTTCTGTCCCTCTGCATGTTTTCATCCTCAGCAGAAGCTGAGGTGCTTTATGTCAGATGTCTCTCCAGGTCACCTTCAGCATTCAGCTCTAGATATGTCCCAGGAAGGTTTCTGTCCTTGTGGAAGTTATCATTTTCTCAGCCTACCTATTCACACAATTTCAGTCTTAAGAGGAGCAGTATCAACTGCTACTCATTATAAAGGTTCTCTGTTTTTTTGAGCATGTAGTGGCTGTCCAGTATTTACATCATTTTTGAAAGTGGAAAGGCAAGGAGAGAAAGGCCTAGTCAGCAGAGGTCTGGAGAGAAGCTCACCTCTTCACTATCTTGTTTACTTCTTTGGCTCCACACCTAACAAAACAGACAAGAAGCATATTTTATATCTAAAGCCAATTTGACCTATGTTTTAAGAATGTAATTAAGTATGTTGAGTAAACAAAATATGAGTCTAGAAGGTGAATTACCTATATTGGCCTTAAGACCTACTGCATTAACCACATGTTCATTTTTCCTCACTTATACAGTGCTGACTATACCTTCATATTTAGATGGAAGGATTTCAATATCTTGCCAAAGCATTGCACTACAATAGAGGAAAGTAATCTTCTTTAATACATTTTATCCAGTGATCAGACAGAAAAGAAGATTCCCTCAAGAACAAGTCTGTTTTTTCACAAATTAAATCTTATTTGCTAAATAGTTTTTCATCAGTGCTATACATTCATAAAAATTAACAATGTGACAGATAAGAAGAACATAATGTGCTATACTGGGACAGTGATGTGCTTATCCTGCAAACCTCATTCAGATCAGAAATTAAAATGGAAGACACACTAAATTAATTTAGAAACCAGAGCACCCTGACTATGATCACCAGCTTGGAGAATGAGTTGTTAAATACTCTAAGCAGTTAATTCTCACAGTTTGAGTGAAAGATAGTGCCATACTGAAATGGCACTATCACAAAATTGAAAGATAAAGACAATACTTGTTGTGGTTAAATAAACGTCATGGAGAATTCCCAAGGTGGAGATAACATTTTCTTATTTATTCACTTATCAACAGTAACTGATAATGCATTATAAAACACTGTAAAACACTGGAATAGTAATAGAACCAAATAGAACCAAAAGCCCAAATTCAAGCTCTAGGCTTCAGCCTGACAGCTGAAAGCATAAACAATACAGACTATAAGTCTATGTTACCTCCCTCAAATTTGATTACCAAAATAACAGCAATAGTCCCATTGCAGCATAAAAGTCTTCGCAGTTCTAATATGTAATCTCGGTTATAACAGTACCAAACTGTGATAGAGGCTCTGTATGACCAGCACTCTGTGCAAACAAACAAGAAGAAAGAGTGACTGTCCCCAAAGCTTATTTTTCCAAGAGACAACTGGAAGAACAGAAGGAACAGCAGAGGGGTTGCCTCCTTGAGAGGGATTTTGCTCTTCAGGAGGTGAAAAAAAAGAGCTACAGATGATATAAGAAGAGATATCCAATCTGTCCTCCTTCAAAGGATGTTCAAAGAGGCCAGGCTTTAGCAACAGTAGAAAAAGTACAAGACAAAAGTAGAAAAGTACAAGTCTCCAGTGAGGGTAAGTCCCTGTCCTCAGCATTAATGCTTTTCCTCGGCCACTGTTAAGGCTGGAAGGTGCACTTAGTGTTATGGCTAGTTATATCAGAGCAGGAATAGCTTTCCGACATTATTCGTTTATCATATTTTGTAAAATGCTATGATTCGGTCCTCTCTTGAGGACCTGGCTCTTAAGGGAAAATAACAGCATGAAACCTGTGGCTGATGTGCTCCTAATGGAGTTTGTGTCGGTGTTTTTTTCAGTTCTTCCTCTGAAAACCAAAGTCTCCACTACAGTGGATGTTCAGGGCTTGTTTTTCAACAAAAACAGGTCTCAAAAGTGCAATTGCAATTAAGTAAATTTTGATTTGCCCACCTGTGGGACATCCCATTCCCCATTAGTAATGGAATCCTCCTCCATTTTACCAACCAGGACCAAAGAAACTAAAGCACTAGTGCTCCATTTGCTTCACTTATTTTCATTCTTGTTTTTTGCATTCACTCCTTTCATTCTCATTACATCTTCTGTAGTTTTCGTTTTGTAATATGCAATGTAATCCCCTCTCAAGGACATAGCTGTTTGTTATCAGACACATGGGCTATACGATGGCCTGGAAAAATATCCATGGGCCTCTTGACTGCATCGCTAAGTCAAAACCTCAAGATTCCTACTAGAAGGGATTGCTGTTGGATGTTTTTCTTCTGACTCAATGCACAGCAGTATGTCTTCCCTATGTCCATCTACTCCTGTTCACCTTTTACCTATACAGAGGTTAATATTCTTTAGTTGTTTCTTTTGATAAACAGCAAATTCATAAACATTGGGGATGACTGTAAGGCAAAAATTATAATCAGATCAGTGGCATTCATGTGGGGACAGATTCTAGGAAATGCTGATGTACTCAGTTCACGGACTACTAAAAGCTGACAGTACTCAGCACATCGCATGAGTAAGCCAACCCATTATTTTTGCTCTGAGTCTTTTGATATAAATGTAGTACCTACTCACTCCAGGAATGTAAAGCTGCTGCAGCGAGTGCTTTGTCTCCATTTTCTTTCTACTTGTAAATGAAATCACACATGTTAAGCAAATTCCTTCTTGTATAGAGTTATTATTATAGGGACAGAAGAATACTGAGAAAAATCTCTGAAGGATTTGCTAAAACCTTTAAAAGATATTTACTTTGATGCTATATATTAGCATTCTTGCAGATACTTAAGCAAATTAATTCCTTATAAAGTACATCCACGTTAAAATGAAAAAAATAAGAAGGCTATTAATAAGAAAATTTATTTATTTTTATAATTGCAACTATTCATCAGGGAATTGAAATAAATAATCAGTAAATTTTATCAGAACAGGTTGGACTTTTAATATCAAAGATCTGACTGCAGAACAAAATTTGCAGAACAGAAATTATTAGATGTTCTGCAAATAATTTAGAAGAATGAGTATATTTGAAAGATTGTTTGCAAAGGGTATATGACCAGAAATAGAAGCAAAACAAATATGTTAAATAATTTGTAATGAATTCTGTAGCACATTCAAATTTGGTTCAGCATGACTGATGTTTGAAGTGCTAGCTTGAATTTTCTTTTTTAAATAGTTAAACTTTACGGAACTGGAACAGCTCTTGGTCCAGTGTCTGGAGGCTTTTTGGTATGGGGTTTTGAAAGTGTTTCATCTTCCAGATTGGTAAAACCTAGTGGAGCTAAAGTCCAAAGAATCCCAGTCTCATTTCATCAGTGCCAGGAAACTTGAAGTTCATGAACAGCATTAAGTTCAGCTGGTCTATAAAGATCGATAAAGTCTGTCACCAGCACCCATGGAGCTGAAAAGTCTGATGAATAGTGCTTTGAGTGATCAGTCTTATTTTTTCCTTATTCCTCATTATTGCAAACAAAAAGGACTGAATGTAAAGAGAAATTCTAAATGAAAATGAGCAGATGGTACTTCAGGCCTAGTGTCTGGTATTAGTATTATTTTTAGCCAGATAGAGAATACACGATATTTTGCTTTTAGATAAAAACGTTTTCAATTCCTAGACCAAAAGGTCTCACCCTTTGTGGAGAGATGCATAACCCACTGAAACATAGCATATTCCAGCGAGTTGCACTTTTTTTTCCCTGTGCTTGTTTTACATCTCAAGTCTTTGCTTAAGTGAAGTTGGGACAAGTTTTACACTTGAAGAAACTTCTTTAACAGCAGTATCCACATCAGCATTCAAAACTGACCTGCTTATAAAAAAACCAACATTTCTCAAAATAGTTTCCAAAGGGTAGGGCCTCAAAACTGCATTTTTCATATAGTGGCTTTTAAACCTTCCCAAATACTGCCTTCATTAATGCCATTTGTCTGAACATTGACAAATGTATATTTTTTATTTATTATTTCTCAGAGTTTACTCTCTATTTAAAACTTCTCACAACTCTGAATAGTCTCTCTCCTCAGTAAGACTAACTCCTGCTGATCAAACTTGACCCCAGAGAGGAAAACCCCGGACAAAATCCCAAGCAAATGCCTGAACCTCTCTGCACTGGAGACGCTGCAGAAGGAGAAGCACCCAGTTTTGCCCTCTGCTATTCTGCAGACATAAATCTTTTGTCATAGGACAAAATTCTTCTGATAGATGTCAGGGTTCGTCTTCTACCATGGAAAACCATAATATTTTCCTGACAGCAGAAGACAGTAATATTGCTGTTTTGTTTAGCGTAAATAATTTGTGGAGCATTTAGAGAACAGTCAGACAATTGTTTGGAATAGCGTTTGCCTGTTTTAATAAAAGACTGCCTCTAAGTCATTAGTTAGGACACCCTAAGCTAAGATGCTCTGAAAGAGCTGTACATCAGTCCTCTGCAAATGCAAAGGAAAAGGATTCACTTAAACTGTTGCTGAAGGTGGTTTAAGCTGATCCATTTTACTGTGCATTGCAACACCAATCTAATCAGTTACCATTTCCCAAACAATGAGGCGATAACCAGCAGGCTGACATAATTGAACATGCTAACATAATTGTCTGAATATGCCCTGAGAATGCCAATGTACCAGTTTAATCAGCTGATGTCAGCATACTGATAAGAATTACATTTATTCATTCATTATATCTCGAGCTGCAAGTAAAGCAATTAAAATTCCATTACAGAGTCCACAGAACAAGTAGATTTAAAAAATGTTCATTGTGATGATTAGAAATTTAACTGAGAATATGTATTGTTGATTCCAGAAGTCTTTTTTTTCCCCTCAGAGAACAACCTTAAGGAACTGTAGGTCACATTTTAGATCTAAAATATAGAGATAATGAGACTCGTCTCTTTTGTACAGCGCTTTAAAATCTCCTGATGAAAAGTGCTATATAAGAACTTGATATTATTATGATTAATGCTCATAATCACCATCTCGTCAGTACTTTTTCTGCTTCTGACCTTGTAGTTTCCATGTAGTAAAAGGCACTTACCTCACTGCTTGATCAAGCTCTTAAGACAGCTCAGGCAGCAGGTTTATGCCTCCCTTCCAGGAGGTGGATTCAATAATCTACCTAGGTGGCTTGATAAAAGGAATGGGATGGTCTGAGGGGAAAAAAAAGAAAAGAAGAGCACATTGATTCTTGTTTATCCCAGAAACTTTTTCATCTCCCCAACTCTCAGGCTATCATTTTTCTCTTTGGGTCACTGTCCCATCAGGTAGGACACCCATGGAAATCATCCTAAGTGATTTGAGAGGGGATACATTAAGGATAGTGTTTTAGCAGTGGAGAGCCATCTCTTTTGGCAGCACTCGTTCTGCTACAGCAATTTCAGGCTTGCAGGCAAAGACCATGGATAAGTCTCCTCAGGATTTTGGCCAGATGGCATCTGAGTTATTCTACACAAACATGCCAGATGCAGCCATATCAGATATAGGATCTGGAAAGTACTATAGAACAGATTTTAGAATTTAAGGAGTTACATAAATTACACTTTTATGCTTTTCTGTTCTTATTTACAGCGGGGTTTCTAGCGGGCTATATAACAGCAGCCCTGCAGGGCGTGACTTTCACGGGACCTGCATCCTTACGCAAGGCCTAAACTCTACTCCACCAGACTAAAGTGAAATGCAGACGCACCGAATGAAACCTTAGTCTCATTGAAGCTAATGACCAAAACCTCCTTTAGCACTGGATATGACATTTCACCTATCCTCTGGCTATGCAAGCAAACATTTTGGGAAGCTTTATTACCAGGTAGAACACTACCCAGACTGAAAAAAAAAAGAAAAGAACACATTTCAAAGGATGCATTGAAAAAGTTAAGATTGCAGAGCAATTTAAGGGATTTTACTCAATGTCTTCACAAACTTCAACCACTGTACACACTTTCACCACAGGACAAAATCCCATTTACATTGTAAGGCTCATTTAACTTAAATCCCTTCATAACAAGCTTCATTAAAGTATTTTTCTGTAAAGTTAAAAGTTTTTCAGTAAAAATTGACATGTTCGGACCTGAGACAAGAGTGGATATAAAACTTCTAGTTATTTACTCGTGTACCTATAATGAGCTTTTTCTAAACAAGAAAACTAAAATGTTTTGAGTGAAATGTGACAAATTTTACTCCTATTCAATACTATTTCAAGATGGGCACTCTGTTAGAATGTTAAACTCACCAACTTTTAGTAACTTCTTAAGATTTATTTTATGACAGAATTCACCAAACATGCTGAGGATATTCAGGCAACCCAGATTTGCAGCTATTGTTACTGGCGTGTAACAATATTGATATAGTTGCAAACCAGTAGAGGCTCCATTCTTACAGTAAACTTTAAGAAACAGATATTCTGGAAAAAGAGACAAAGTAAGAACTGACCTATAATTGCAGATTAACCAAATATTATTTTATGCACTTGCCTCACCTCTGCTGCAATGTTTGTTTCTATGTTTCTAGGTACCATTTCTCCTTGCAAAATAGAATAGATCAGAATGTACTAAGTAAACACTTAATGACATTCTAAATAGAAGATTTGAGCAGGGCCAGTTTGATAAAAGTAATTAAGGTTAATTTATTTTAACTTTCTGTTAGTTCATGCCTTATGGCTACAAGTAGAATATATTTGCATTCTAGGTAATGTGACTGAATTGTAAATGCCAGTTTCCTAAGTTCGGGCAGAAAGAAATTTATCACGTTTAAAATAAGCAGAAGTCAAAATTCCCAAGCTAGAATATATGCACCATTCTTCTAGATTTCTTACCCGTGTGACTTGTGTGCAGTTCATGCACTGTTGTGTCCAAAATCTGAAGGCAAAACAGAAAGAAGAAACATTCAGAAACACAGAAGCAAAACCAGATCATCGACAAGTCAAAGTTTTCCTTACAAAAGCCTAAAACTAATCTCTTAAATTAATGAAAGTACAGAGTGTTTGGGGCACTAACAAACATGCGACCTACTTTTTTTTTTCTTTTTTTTTTTTTTAAATAAAACTGTAACCAACTACAATGATTTAATAATGCAATACAAATTGCCTCTGGAAAAATTTACTGAAATAAAATAGAACAAATTGTATTTTAAAGAGGGAAAACCCTAGATTTTATTAAGACCTAAAGCAGGACAGGCATTGTTGGAATACATGTATAAGTATTTGTGTTTCTTGTCACTATCATTCAAGAACAAATGCCTACAGTACATACATAAAAATGTTTAATGAGGCCTAAAGTAATATCTGGTCACATATTTTTGACCAACAAGTAAGATTCTTAGAAGTACATAAACACAGTATACAAGAAATGGGCTATTTTCTGCTTCAGATTTTCTCTTTTCATGACAGTTTTCCAAAGCTGATGTCAAGGTTATCAGAATATCCACAAACTCTAAATATTATGAAGGATTAGTAGGAAATCCACTTTGATATTTTTACCTCTAAAATTTCCTGCACACAAGCTGGATTCAAACAGGTTGTATATGAAATCAACTGCAGCACAAAAACCAGTTCTTTCTGCCTTCCCTTGCAGATTAGGGAAGCTCATGTTTAGGGTCTGAGCAGGGATCACACAACTTAATATCTTTGTAGTCATCCTTAATGCTCTCAGAAGCTCAAGCAAGGTTAGCATAGGTATTACCTGAAGATATGTGGGGAAACAAGAGAAACAAGTTTGGTAGTAAAAGTCTTGTTTCTAAAAGAAATACCAAATTAAAAAAGAAGAGAAAGCCCTCTGTCTAGCAATAGCTACTTAACTATTGCTCAGCAAAGAGTCAAGGAGTTTATGAAAAATCATAACTGAAGAAATATATTTTCATTCTTCAAAATGCTTCCCCCACAGTAAATATTTAAACATTTGTCTAGGACATTGTAGAAGAACTTTCAATAATGCCATCTAAGCTTAGTCTTTGGAAAATCTTAGTCTTTGGAAAATTTCAGCATAAGCCCCAAATTCACATTCTTCCTTGCAGTCACGAGCAGGTGATCAACCCTTTTCCATACAAAATCAGCCCTTCTCCACACAAACTCAGATGTCTCTCCCAAATAACCTTGGATTATATTATTTTTAAAGTACTTTGTACATTTTTTTCATTGCTTTGCTGAATTAGTTATGTTTATTTTTACCTCACTCTGCCAGCTGCACAGATACCACTAGCTGTGAAACAAAAACCTTCACAGCTGGAAACAAACTAAAATAGTCACTGGGATGATGCCACAGATACACAGTATCAATTAGCAAAGGGAGCAGCTGTTGCAGCAAGTAAAGGCCTTCCTGTGTTTGGTTTGCTTCCTTGTCATTTTATATCAGATGACACCACTCCTCATTAGGAGACAGTCATTACACATGCTGCACGAAATTCGTTCCAGCGCAGAGGGCCAGAATAAGTCTTTGGAACCACTTACACGCTACGTAAGCTCTATTTTGAGGCCGGTAAGTAGTTCACAGGACTTTTGCTGGCCCTGATGTGCATAAGCAGCTTCCCTTGTGGGGAGTAAAACACAAAGACAGCTTAGCCACTGAATAGCTGGCCTATTTTTAGGTGGCCCAGATTTATGGGAGTTCTCCATCATCTCAGCGGCAATGTCCTAAGGATGATGTATACCACAAGGGCCCCAAAAGCCTCAAAAAGCTACTAATGATATTACACACAGCTCCAAAGTAGTACATTATCTAAACACACTCATCTTTCAAATTGAAACAATGATGGCGACTCAGTCTTCTGCTGCTCCATATTTATCACATAGGGGATAAGGATGAAGACACAAAGAGAGAGAGAGAGAGAAACAAAGAGAAAAGGTCTCATTAAACTCAGGCTGTAAATTATGGGCCAGATAATAAGGCTGTTTCATTAAATTAGTGTTGTTAAACCAAATGCAATTAGCCTCCCTGTGTTGTTTCTGTATGCAGGTTCATATGCTAAGTACGCTGTTCCATCAAGAATCCAAGATACCGTCACGCCTCAATCTGCAATAATCCTGCTGTGGATCACGAACAACATTACTTGAAATATCTTAACTTCTCTGTCAAGTCTCTCTAAATGAGAAAATATCCAAGAATATTGTGTACATAGTATTCAGAGGGAACCATGAAATGAAATGCAATGAAATAAGATTATCTGGGACAAGCTGCAGCCTGGAAAAATATAGACTTTTCAATACCATAGAGTAAGAATATGTTATAGATGGGATTTTGGTGGACAGGTGAACGAAGCACATTGTGCGCATTCTGATAAACTCTTCTGCTTCCCAATTCTCAATATATGTAAAACTATGCATAAAAAATAGTACAAGATTCTGGTAGTTCTTTAAGAAGTATGAAATATAGAAAAATTAAGAAAATAGTGTCATATTTTTGTGAATACATTGCAATAGCAGCATCAAAAATACAACACTTGTACAGTAATTTAGTTACCTTTGAACTGTTGCATTTACTTCTAAACAGAGTCACCAGTACTGAATTCAGCTAGCTATGAAGACACAAACCCATCTGAGATGAATCCCTAAGAAAATACAAAATGAGGCATTTAATCTCAGATCACTATGAGATAATTCCCCCAAGAGGACCAGTTAATTCTTGATATTACAACACTCTTGGAGAGACCCAAACCACACAGTTTGTTTTTTCATATTATCTTTTTTTTCCCCCCCTCTAAGAAAAGTATTCCTACAAGCTCCTGCAAATGCCCCTGTCAGACCAGAAGGCTCATTTTCCACTCCTAGGTGTTTCGTTCCTCCTGTGTTTTAAGTACAGTAAATACATTAATTACCTCACTATAACTGTTTCACAGACCATAACTTCTGAAAATGCTCAAGGACAGGATTAAACAAAGCCTAAAATGGCAAAATTTACCCTCTTTGCTTCCTAGGAGCAGTCTGAGGAACTCAGCATAATTTGCATAGGTTCTCAGGGGTCAAGATATCTGTAAAAAATGCCCTAGACACTCAAAGCTGTACTGCTTCTTATACCTAAAGGTGCCCTGTCTTTGCTGAACCACCTACACATTAATTTCATGCTTAAGACTGCTTGAGATACTTCACCATAATTCACTGCAGAGCCCAATTTGCTAGGCCTGCTCAATCAGAGTCCCTTGCAGCCAGCAGCAGTAAGGTCTTTGTCTCCCCATGTCCTTGGCAAGCACTCCTGTCAGTAGACTTACATAAACAGCAGGCGTCGTCATCTCATTTTAGAGGAGTAGAGTGGTCCGACATCCTAAAATCAGGACAGGGTTTCAGCGAGACAGATTTCTCAGCTAGTGCCACAAGGAATTTCAACCACAGCATCTTTGGCTAAATCAGGTGTCCTGTCACTCGATATGACGATAGTTGCAAATCTCCACTCGGGGCCCTCACTGTTGCGTGACAAAGTTTTTGGCACATACTTTCACACTGCAAATTCTGTGTTTGAACCAAGGCATCAAAGCCTTGACACTGCAGTGATGAGGGTCCCAACTCATAAGGCCCCTTGTAGAATCTGGGATCTTTGCTGAATACAGCAAAGTACCTGAAGTGTGTGCATAACCTTGGGGTATGCACAGTCTAATAAACTCTGATCAGGCTTTGCTGGGTTGAGTTATGATCTTTGAACACACCATATGCAGCTACTGCAGTGCATACTGATTTACGTGTTTTAAATACACATTTACCCCTACACTGTGTACAAAAACTAGTGTTAGCAATGCCTACATAAGTATTTCTATTTTAATTCTAGTATGTAAAGACATGCTCTCCATTGCTTTAACCATTGCATTTCAACTGATCTCAAGACTCAGATTATGAAATGAAAGATGTGTCATTCACTGTAAATCATTAGTACGAATGTGGATCATTTCAGTACTACAGTAAAAAAGTGCTAATCTGTAAAAGTTACTGTGTACTTTTTGAAGAGGAAGGTAATGTAAAAGTGACCATATCTCAAAACCTCTGCACAACCAAAATCAGAGAGCAACCCTGTGACAGTCTCAGATGAAAACCAAATGACTGAAGAGACCAAACCAATCTTTTATGCATCATGGTAATCATACTTAGGCTGTGATGAACACATATTAACATGGGAGGGCAGGAGCACCACTACCAGCCCTGTTTGCACTGCGCATGTTCAATGAGTGAACTTAGGGCGTCTGTTCCATAGTTGTCAGTTCTGTGCCTTTCACAAACACTAAATTCACATAAAAGTGCTGTAAAAATTTTATTAGGGAAAAAAACACCCTTTAAACAGTTGGCTCAATTCTCTGCTGAAGGGAACCTTTCTGCTTGAACAGTCAGAAATACTCAGGCCAAGACAAAAGTACATTGGAGGAGTTTAACAGAAACTGGCACTGAACTAACCAGTAATTTGCACATGCCAAATACCACTAGCTCCCAAATTTTACTGTCACTCAGGCGTGTTCACGTATTTTTAAACCTGAAAACAATGGTTGCTGAGTTATGTCTGAGATCATGCTTAACTCTCATGCAATCAAAACTAAGCCAAGACATTATATAGCAACATTGCTCTCCAGAACGTAGCAAAGTAAACTATGCATTGTTATGTTGCTCCAAACTCTCTCAATGTTTTTTCCCCCAGAAAAATAACATGGGATTTTAACTATTACAGCTTGAGACCAAATGAAAAGTAAGAACGGCACTTACTCTGTTCTTTTCTTCATCTCTATTACCATCAAGCAGATAGAGCACCAGTAAAATCACAAGAAAGATTTCCAAAGGCACATAAGTGCCATAGGAGCCTTGGCCCCATCTTCAAAGGATACTTGGGGCCAACTTCACAAATGTATTCAATGTCTAAACATGTACATAGGTAGACAGATATATAAACACAAATCTACAAGAGATATTTAAGAGCCTAATTGCTTAATTTTAACTTACTTCTAGTGAAAACCGCTTTGTGTTCCAGACAAAGCTTACAAAAATAAAGTGAATTGCCCATGCACCTTTGACAAATCAAAATATAGCACTTATTTGCACCTTTATGTACTAAGCATCTTTTTAAAAGTTGACTCCATGGGTTAGATTCCAGAGGAGAATGTAGGAATCTTACAACCACTTTAGGCACCCAAATCAAAAATTCTCAGAACTTCCTCAAGTGAAATCTCCAAGGAGACTAAGTTTCTGCGCTAGGAATCACCACAGTACTTGAGTCCTGAAAGCACTTGGCAGTCTGGTGCCTGCCTATCCCACACCTAAACTGATCAAGATCCCCAGATCAGGCTTTCTACCGTCCATCTTGTCTACAGGAGCTGGCATGTTAGATACGCGCAGAGCATGTCTAACCTCAAACAAATCACAGCCAGGAGAAGAAGCTATCCCTTCCTAAATTTCAAGCCTTCTCATTCTAGTCATTACAGTATTTTCTTGGAACGTAGGGTCAAATCCTCCCTCAAACTTTTGTTCTCCATATAAGCATCCTAACCATCACACTGAAGGATGTTAAAACTGTTGTATTTTGTATAAAATATTTAAATATTCATTGGACTAGAAGCACATCATGCATTTCATATGCAGCTATGGATCTGCAGTGGCTGCAGAGAACAAAACCATTCTCCATCTGGTCAAGCTGACTTTGGAGAGGCGAGAGAGAGGTCATTCCATAACTGGCAAAGTAGGACACTCACTCATGTGGCAGTGTGACATATGAATTCATGTGCCTAGCACTCCTCAGTATTTCTTCCCAGGGCTAATTTGGGTGGCTATCCACTGTGCTCCCTACTTTCTCTGTCTTGAATTGCTTAGAGAGTGTGGCATCAGAGATATGAATTCATTTTGTGGCAAGACTGCTACAAGCTGGATGCTGCCTTGTAAAGCCTCCTTTGTCAACTTAAGCCCAACTGTCTAAGAAGCTAATGCTCTATAGATTTTGACCACCTAATAGTCATTTATTTAATTTTCAGTTGATTCAGTTAATTCATTTTATCACTTTCAATAAATGGGACTTACATATCACACATCTTTAGAGCTTGAGGCCTTAGCTGCTTTTGAAAAACTGGTTTGGGTTGAAATGTGTTTTTTGAAACTGTGGTATATCATATATCATTAAGATACCTTAGGATATTTTATCAAATACAGCATTACTCTGTAACTATTTGCAAAAGACAAAAATAGCTACAAATAAAAAACTAGTCCTCATTAAAATATTTTAATATATCACTCCAATCCTATACCAAACTGACCAAACTGTAAAATAGATTATGTAACATAAGAACAAACTATAATTGGATGAAGTGAGACTAAAAAATTCCAGGTTTGTGTTCCTTCTAGTATTAATTCTTTGCCAAAGCACTTCATTAAATCTCAGTTACAGGTCAGAGTTGCACCATGAAATAGTAGGATATGTTAAATAATTATGTACAAAGCATGGGCCTATGTTGCCTCACTTCACTTGGTGAAAAAAGTAAATGTGATTTTTGAGGCAAAAATTCCATATCCATTAGACATTTATAGATCAGGAGAAGGAAATATATTTGGTTGCAGAATCCCCCGGGGGTTCTTCCTCCATAAAGTATTTTCTCAGGTTACTCATGAAATCAGTGAAGCAATGGCACAGTTGTTACTCAAACATGCAGCTAAAGATTTTTAAACTAAGGAAAACACACAATTTGCTTCTTCAGAACTTAGATTAAAACAACAATAATTCTTTTATGTTTTCAGCAATTTGACCAGGAAAAAGTCAGCTGCACAATCTAAAGTATTGTGGAAACAGCATATTTAAGCCTGTAAGGCCAAGTACTATATTTAACTCTTCTCTAATGCATGGGAAGAGTTAATGCAGGGGAACACAGTCATATCATGCAGTATGCTCCTTGAATGCAAGTCTAAGATATTGGGCCTGAATCTGTGCTCTTCCCAAATCAGTGGCATTTTGGGCTCTGGGACATCGTAAATCCTTTCCATCCTGGCCTGTGTGAGTCTGTTTTGAGTTCCTCCTGCCTTTGCTACGACATGGCATGTTCTTCCACAGCAGTTAGAGCAAGAACTGATTTTTTTTTTTCAAAGTGTAAGGGTTTTTTTTTCATTAAACAAATTTGAAGTTCAAACTACACTATCATAAAATGTATAAATTTTTTTTCTAGTTTAATTTAGTAAAATAAAATTGGATGCATTATTTAGAGATGGTTTTATTCAGCCTCTCTGCTATAGAACACTCAGACTGGATAATTGGCTACCTTATACATGCATACTCGTAAATGAAGCTTAAAACGTGGTCCTTTACACTAAGCATAATTTGGAGGAAAAAGCATCCTAGACAGATGTCTACTCCATGGTTTATAAGAGTATGTGATACCATCCGCACTTTTCACAGCTAAACCCTTGAAAACTGGGAGATTGACAAAGGGACCCAAACGTGAAGAGCATTCATTAAAAGATGTAAATAGCCAAGATCCGTGCTGTTTTGTTTCAATCTTCTTTATCCTGTTGAAAACAGGAAAGCCTCCTGTCATGCAGGCTCAGGGATTTTCAGGGCCCAATAAAGGTTAGTGACATTTTCAATTCATGTTTGTTTTCATTCTTCTAATCATGAACCCTGTGTCAGCCTGAGAAACCAGCTGAGCTTAATCCATAACCTTTTACAAGTGAAACATTAACTCACAGCATGTTCTGTTGTCTTTTTAAAGCAATACAAAAGCAAAAGGAGGAAAAAAGAGCCACAATATACATGATAAAACATAGCAGCAGCCAAATGTGAAGGTTATTTGAAAGCAGTTACACTTGTGGAAAACAGCATATTTTTAGGCCATTAAATTAATCATATTCAGATGTCATAACTGCAGTTTACTTCACAGGACTACTCAGGACTGACAGTGGCAGAGGACTAAAGGCAAAAATGTAGAAATATCCAGAGAAAGATTATCTAGGATTTTTTATCCTACATTTTCATATATTACACCAGTATTCTAACATATTTTAATACAGTCACTTTCATTAGCAGTACACTATGGAGAAAATATCCAATTAATTTTGCCTCTTTCCTTCCACAGATTAACTATTCCCACTGGTTTTCCCTCAAAGTTTCATGCAGATATGTGGATAATGCTTTAGGTTTTTATGGAAATACCTTGCAACAATCTGGATCTTATACAAGAGAGACTACTAGCCACATATGGCAGCCCTCCTGCCCCAGTGAGTGTGTGGAATGACACATACTGAGCAAACCTAGAGGGAAGAACAGCTCTGACTACAAAGCACACAGCCAAGTAGGGATAATTATTTCTCAAGCCTGTAAAAACCATTATGGAGAAATCCTGACCTCCCATATCTCTGTTGGATAACAAATACAATCACACATGTATTAAGGAGGTTCTCAGGTTACAAACTTTTATTACCCAGAACAAGAAACCATGCTAATTCTTGGAGAAAAATAAGGAAGCAGCAATCAGAAGCTATCTGAAAACTGAACAGCAAGGAAGACAGAAATTAAAGGGTATCTGATTTTATGAAAATAAACTTGTAATGCAAGATGGCTAGGAAAACCCCCGAAAGGAGAGTATTGAGTTTGATTTAACGTACATACCACAGATAGTTCCTGTGAAAAATAAAAATAAAAAGCAGAACCTAAACCCTGGCTTTGCAAAGTATTGCTAAAATAGTTGAGATTAGAAAGAGATGTAAAAGTGGAAAAGAATGCAGTTATTCAGCACGCAGTGAAACTGGTGAAGCCAGTGGATTGTGTCTCATGACTGACCACCCTTTCAACTGAATTATACTAAGGTATAGCAGGAGCTTACTAGACATCAAAGAAGCCACACGTACATGCCCTTTTTAATGGCCCAACCACGGGAAACATTTCAGTCAGATGTTTTGCCTTATTAGACACCGGAGAACCCATAATGCGAGCTAAAACTTCACCAAGCAGTACACTCTGTCATGCCTAATGAAGGCTGAACACATTATGCAATTTTCCTCAGAGGTGGCATTCACAGGATTTCTTTTTCCTTATTTGACCACCTATTTCCCTAACATCTTTGGGGCCTCTATTCCTATGTGAATGGATTTGTCAAATAGGCCAAAACTTACAGGGGAGAGGGGAGGCAGAAAGGGAGAAAAGAAATAACAAAAAGGTAGGCAGACAGAAGTATACATACACACATGCAGTAAAATATATAAGGGCAATTTCCTTGGAAAACCAGCTTATAAAATGTTCAGAGTTAATTAGAGAAAGCAAAATGGAGAGCCAAAAATCAGAAAGCTGAATTTTCTCAGATGTTACTCCATTGCATGATGCACCAAGCCGGTATAAGGTTGTTTTCCTACCCAGTCTGCCTGACTGGGACATTTTGACAGCACTTCTGTGCCTCCTGACCTAGACAGCATTGAGACCTAGTCTAGCTCGAGACCATGAAAAATTTAAAAGTTGAAGCTGAAGCTAACAGAGGAGTGAAGACAGATGTTAACTGCCACGTTACTCTCCTAGTACTGCTTGCCCAGCAAAAGCTTTGGCAAGGAGAGCAGGACCCGCTGCCTGCAAGTAGGTCATCAGGGAAAGGAGTCACTGTAGCTGCGCAGTGCTTTCCCCTCTGATTTGCTGGCCAGAGTTACTGGTTAGGCTGGAAGCTGCACAGCCCTAACCCAGCCCTATGTCCAGGAACAGAGAGCAGGGATAGACTGTGACTCCCAGTCCCACTTAATTCTGGCCTGCTCCTGGGGCAACGTAGCTACTTACCCAGGGCACACTGTAGCATTACAATCAAGCCCTGAATGAATAAAAGGGGCTCAGAAAGATTAAAAGGGCTTTCATGGCTAGGGAAGTAAGTACTAAAGAGAAAGAAAGTCCATTAACAGATGAGGGGACGAAATTAATGGCAACTCACAAATGTGTGAGATAATAGTCTTGCTAAATGAAAAGTAGTAGGAACAGTAAGGAACTGGAAGGTCCACTAAAAATAACCATTGGTAATCACATGTAAGAATCTAAATATTTCAATTATCCTCATGTATTAAGAGAATTAGCTAACAAATTTATTCAGTCACTGATTATTACACCCTCAGTAAGTACATCTGTGTATTCATGCATACCTTGTGCTGATGTCACTGCAGAGTTTTCAGGCTTTCTTAGTCTGACTGGTAGCTTTGTGGCCTCACCAACTCATCCGTCATCTATCTGATTTTTCTCTGTCTAGATCCCATTATGTCTTCCACCACCAGAGCTTCTGCAATTGCTTTCCTGATTTTTTTCCCCATCCATACACAAATTTAACATTGTCAGCTCATTTTTGACCGAGTCCCTTTTCCTCTAAGACTATTTCTATCACTAAAAAGCATTTAATCTCTATTACTTGTGTCAGTATACGTGCTTGTTGTTTTCAATGAAATCTGGATAGCTCCTGTCCTTCATTAGTTGTCTTTTCCCAACTTCAAAATTCACTGTTTTGCATCAGTCACTTAGTAAAGGGCATCATGTTGCTAGCATATCAGAGATCAGTTAAGACATTCCCAACAATGAAAGCTTCTGCTCCTTCCATTTGCCAAAATCCTTTCAGAGCAATCTCAAAACAAATTCAGCATCCATGTTCAAATAGCATTTTCTTATGCCCTGCCCAAAATAAACCATTCATTTTCACCTGCTGTTCTTCACACTGTGATTTAATATTGACAGTAAAGGTCTGCGATGAGTTCAGTGATAAGCTGTTGAATCCCTACGTCTGTCAGCATCCCACAAAGCCTGTAGGGTGGAAAGGTATCAAATGCTGTTTGAATAATCAATAAAATATGCAACTAGTGGGTGATCATCTTTTTTCAGTGATGTGGTTTCAGCAGTGTCATGGATTATATGCGCCTCTCCTCTTTCTGATACCAGTTTTTTGTAGAATGATGATATTTCTAGCATTTGTTTCCTGTGATCCTGGATTACAAGGAGATGAATTTTACTTGAAAGGAATATCAGTGAGATGGGCTCAATTGTTGCAACATTTGTGTCCATTTTCTTTGATAAGAATAGAAAAATTCCCTTCATCCTGCTGTATAGCCCATTTCTAAACATTCGTACACAGTTGCAAATTTTCTACAAGATCAATCTGGTAGTCACCAGTCAAATTCAGCAATTTTGCTGATTCATTTTCTCTATATAGTGCTTTCCCAAGCTGTACTTTCAGATTAGCATACATTAGATCCCTGATAGAACTGATGGCCCTGACTTTTTTTCAGCATTTCTGCCAGCCTATGCTGTGAGTAGCTCAGAGAGGTATGCAGATTGGCCAAGTGAATACAGCATCAGCACTGGTTATTCCGCTTTTATTATATTCAACCAGAGAAAAGGCTCTGGCAAGTCTGACTGCTTTTTATTGTTATTTCTTCTCTTTTTGCTTCGTAAGTTGCATGCATTTGCTCACTCTCATTTTGCCAGCCTTTAAGTTTACCTTCGCAGTTGCTTCTATGGCCACTGATCTATATCTGGTCTCTGTGTCTAAATTACTTTTCATCATTTCTCACCAGCTCAAATACCTTGCATGATAGCATGGTCCAATGCTCGGTAGCAGAAAGTGGGCTTTACAGATAGTTTTTCATTGCATCACAAAGTTCATTTGGGTTTTCAGCTTTTCACCCTTCATAGTGCTCACACCCAGTCTGGACATCAAGTTGTTTAAGTTCTTTCTGAGAAAACTGAAATGCTGGGAATCTGCCTAACAATTTGAAACTTTAATTTTATGCAAGTCAAACCACTGATGGTTTGATCTGTATCTTAAACTCAAAGAAGTCATTGTCCATTAAACATTCAATTTCTAGCCTTGGTTATTGGTTATGTCATCAGGTTACTTCTGGGTATATACATTTCTAGATTGTTGACTGAGGAGGGATTTGCAGTGATCAGGTGATTAAGATTGTAAAAATCAATTTAATGCCTTTCTGTCTCATTTCATAAATCCTGATCAGTTTTTCTATTCCTTTTGAGACTTTGTATTTCTAACTTTCATAATCCCAACCCTGTTACAGGAGGCCTGTTTTAACAGGCATCTCTTGGTCATACCGATCACAGAATTAGAAAGACTGACACTGAGAAGGTGCAACAGAGCATTACATAGCACAAGCAGAAATTTCAGAAATTGGGAAAGTGGGTAACATTAGGTTTCTAAGTGCATCTGGACTCCTAAATAACAGGGCTGATGCTTCTCTTGGCCTCACAGGAGGAGTTGCTGTATGCTCAGCATGCCCAAAAACCTAGCCCTTCTTGCGGTCCCCAGAGAGGATGTAGGAGTCTGTTTGCAAACAGCTAGCTTTGGAAGTTTTGCCCTACAGCACCTGGAAGGAATGGAACTAAGTGAAGGAAGGGAAAACAGCATTAAGGACCATGAGATCATTACTGACCATGCAATACAGATATCCATTCAGGTCTAGTAGTTCCCAAAGGAAAAAACAAAAGCCTTGACACCGGGGCAAATTAACATGCTGAAGTCAGCATCTCTCACCTACTGCAGTAGTAAAATCTCCCGCTTTCACCAACAAGTGCGCTGGAGCTGCAGTAGTCTTCAGCGGCGTACCTGTACTATTCTGCATCACCCTGTCAGCAGGCCTCCAATGAGACAAAAAGGAGTTTACCAGATCCGGATCGTGAGGGTTCAAAAATCTCTATGTACCTGTCCCCAAGTATAAAAACGCACATTTCAGGCTATGCTTCAGGCAGAACTTCGAGCAAACTGAGCCCAAAGTCAGGAGGCTTTCTCACTAGTTAGCACAATGTGCGGGTTGAAGCCAATGGGTATCTTGATGTTTAGCATACCATTTATTTCATTACATCTAATTTGGTTGATATTATCAACATTATTAGACTGATAGTTGTTTCAACTCAGACTAATGTAATTGATAGAATTCTGTGTCCTTGCTATTATATGAGACAATTAGCTCTCATTAGTTCACATTTCACTCATTTTCCACTGACTGATTGCGCTACATACTGATACTTGCTAATATCAATATGTAATGCAATCAGTCAGAGGAAATGTTGGTACAGTACCTCTAAAAAACTATCACACTTATCATTCTGATTGTCTTCAAAGTACCAATATTTTCCTATAACTTAATAGTTTCATAATGTAATATTTTGTATTAATAACAATCTTTTAAGGTCACACAGTTAATCACATATGGATTAAACAGCATTTAACTAATGAGGATGGCAACTTATTAATAAATTGCAGATGATACATTTCCGTTATTCAGTGTAACCTTTAAAGAGCAGAAATAAGACTGAGGGTTGACTTAAAGACTTTTTGCCTCCCTTTTCCTATTCCTTCAGTTTTTCCCTGAATTCTAAGCTTTTTTTATGCTATTGTCACAGTCCTTCTGTAACCATATGGAGAGCTTTAGCAAAGCAAGAACATGCAGCTGATGCTTTGATAGAAAAGGTGAAGAGGTTACTTGAATTGTACTACCGTTAATTTGTCCTTTAAGCACCTACAGCAGGGAGTCTATAATGGTAAGAACTGAAGCACACAGATTTGTCTATCAGATTATTACGTCAGAAATGCTAAAGATTCAAAGGAAAGAAAAGGGCAAAAGGCTTTTTGTAACCAATTTAATATAATCCACTGAGCTTTCACTGAGGCCCATCTGTAAATGCACTAGCAGTTTACTCAGAAAATTGCATACCTAAATTTCTCCTCTTAAACATTTGTATATCACTACTTGCTGGATTTGTAGCTGTGTTTATAAACAATATATTTGCAATCCTTACATTTTTATGAAGTATGAAAACCCTCAACATGCCAGTAGAGTACAGATCATTCTGAGAAAAATAACAGTCACAAGCTCCAATGTGTCATTCTTTAAATCTCAGCTATTCAATGGCAAACACATTTAGTCACCTCTACAGTTACTCTCAAACAGGCTTGTGATATTTAAAAGAAAACAATTGGTGTGAGAAATATAAAAAGGCATTAAATAAGTGGTTTGCAGTTTGGGATTTTAAAAATTCCCAACAATCATATTTTAAAGAGTAGATCCAAATTAGTCTTGCTATGCTAAATTTGATGCTGAATAATGACAGAGGACATTTAAATGCCATAGTTACTATAATAATCCCTGTTTGAATCATGGCTTCCATGAACTGGGCTAAGCCTTTAGACAGAAACTAATTGCTACAAACACTTATTTTCAAGTCCCTTTTGTTTCCTATTGCAGGCACCTCTGGATGCAGAAGGTACCCAATTAGCAGAATTCATGGTCCTGATTGTGCATTGTGGGGCTAGTATAAACACTGCTGATTACTATTCCACTGTAATGGTTGATTTTTATTTATTTATTTTTTTCTGATTGCTTAATAAGGCCATCTATTCTGCATCAGCCACTGGCAAGGCTGCTGGTGAAATCAGTTAGGTCACTTTTTCTGGTCATAGTAGCAGGAGGAGCCTTGTGATGGTAACAGATGACTAAAGGCATAATTATAGGCTATTTAACCACATCTGTTTCCCCACTTAACATTGTTTGCTCAAGTTAGATGTAGTTAAATAAATCAAAAGGAAAATAATGGTGAAGACACTAAAAAATTACTATTACATGGGTAAAACTCTAGGGTTTGTTATAATTACAGAAAACAGAGTTTACAGTGATTTTTAAAAGGCACTAATTTATATTAGAGAGTTTCTATACACATACACTCTGGCTGGTTGCTGCTGATTTTATAGCCTATGTTATTTAAATACTTATTTGTACAGAAGAATTAATTGAAATTTAAAAAAAGGAAGATGACTTATTTATTGAACTTAGCTTTATGTACTTATCCAGTATAATAATTATATGTCAAGTTTAGTAACTCTTCCTATCGCTTCGTGACTAACAATGAATCCCATTAAATTTCATTAAATTCCATTTAAATATCATCACCTTCTGTCAATGACAATAGAAAGAGCAGAGATCTCTGAGTATCTCTATATGCTTCTCCAGCCATTCTGGGATACTGTTTTCATCCTTTTATTTCCACAGATATATGCCTTGTTATCATTCCATAATATATTCCTACTTCATAATCAAATACAGCATACCAATGCATAAGTGCTGTCACAGCCCACGTTCCATATATAGCCAAACATGTAGCCAAACCGTCTACATCAGCAGGTACAGACATATCTATTTACTTAACATTAGCATGTGTGTTCTAAAATTCCCCCACAATAATTTTTTCTGTGCAGGAAAAATGACAAAAATGTAATGAAAATGTGTACTAAAAAATGACAGATCAAGGGAGATTTTTTGCTATTTGTTTTGTTTCAAATTTAAGACCTGACAAACCAGACAAAATATTGAACTGCTTTATATTGACTGCTACCAACAGGCTTTTGCTTGTTGGGAGAGGCTTGTAAGAGATATTCCTGAGCAACCTACAATACGAGTCTGTGTGAACCCTCCCCGAGTGCAAAAGTCCACCAAAAAATCTGAAGTTTGTCTGATAAAGATAGGTGTCTTGTCTTTACATGCTGAGGTTGTAAGTCCCAGCGTGAGATCATCAGATGCTTAAATCACTGCTTGACTTAAGCCAGTGGACATACAGAGTCTTATGTCAGATATGTCTATGGACCTATTTATTTTTTACAATTCATTTAAATAAACATTTAAATCCATGATGTCTTGTGTGAAATGTGCCCTCAATTAAAGCTGACGCATTGTGAGCTAGCATACCACAGGAGCCTGAGGAAAATTAACCTGCAGAGCCATTTTGCACGGCAAACACAAAGGCTCCTCTATAGGCTTCTTCCACTCTACTGTTCCCAATGTATCCTTCAGGACATGCCAAAGCTCCAAGCAATGCGAGAATTCAGCTGATCAGATGTCTTGCTACTTTGCTTATACATACAGACAGACAGCTCCAGAAACATTCAGGTGGAATACAGGGGAATGGAACAGTGCAGGATTTACAAATAAACAGGATGAGAGAAGCTAGATGTCCTTGCTTTGCTCAACATCTCAGCCACATGGAAATATAACAGCTACCTCCTTTTACCTTTTTTTTCCCCCCCAAATTTGATTTTATTGTTGGCTTTAACCTATAAATTGCTCAACAATTTGGGATGTGCCTACTGTCTCCCCTCCCAGGTTGCTATGTGTACATTCAACAGAAATGTTCTAACTGAACAAATCTTCATTCATAAGGCAAGGAGAAGAGGACCATTGGCAACTGTCAAAACCTTGACAGTTCTTCATCCATGCACTTCATTTTTCTCTTTAATTTGAAATGCTGCAGCTTACATCCTTTGCCCTCCAGGGCGAGAAACAAAGGTTTGTTTTGGTTTTTGTTTTGTTTTGTTTGACAGACCATTGGAAACAGCTCAGGGTATGGTAAGGAGAATAGTTCAGTTTTTCAGGGTTCCAAATGCTCAACTGTATTACGATTACAGTGTACTGTAATCCACTCATGTAGCTCTGCATCCTATAGTAGATACTAGCACCACACTTGTAACCATCAGAGAAAGAAAATACAGAAAAAACATTATTTTAAAAGCAAAAACAGATTTGTAGGAAAGACAGGTTAAGTAAGTGATATGATCTTAATTTCAGAAGTGCAACTCAAAACACTATTTCAAAACTGAACATTCCAGGGACAAATACAACAGAGGGTGGCAGAATCAAGGAGATTCAGGCGCTGTGTTGACACGTGCTTTGAACATATGTGTTAGTCTCAGTACAGCCAAAAGCTGCTGACTGTATCAAATCTGTAGAAGCTATTGTTGACACAGGAGGTTCCTATTGTGTGAAATGAGCAGGTGACAATTTTTGCTGCTAACAAGTAGTTATGACAATGCATACCCCTACTGTGCACGTGCATTTGTACACACATGCTAACCTACGCATATACATCACTTAAGGTCAGAAGTATGACTACAAAAGATTGAGAGATTCACCATTCTGCATGCTGTAAAAGCATCCGTACTTCAATTACACTGGAACACGACTTGTTCCTGGGATTAGACTCCTCATTTTCGTGAGAATCTCCCTCAAGGTAACACATTCAAGATTGACCTTATTCATACTTCATCCATTTTCACACTCTGTACAAAGAAAACGAAACCACTGTTCATATTATCAATACAACCCCATTGCATGATTTTGTTTTCCTCTAAACTAACACAGCATCTTCTTTTATAGCAGATCTTACTCTTAGCTCTCCCCTCTACATGCTGCCCAACTTCAAAACAGCTAAAACAACATTCCTCCTCTGCCATTCACTCCCTCCATATGACCCTTCATTAAAATTCAAACTCCCGCTCTCAATTTGAAGGCCATGTAACAGCTCTTCTCCAACTTCTTCTGTGCTATTTTGTCATGTCTATTTTAATACAGTTCTTGCGAAAGAGCTGATTTATTCTGTGATCATTTCTAATCAGCTGTGACTAAATAAGAGTTCCACAGCACCATTTCCCACTGATAATTGCAGCCATTAAAGTCAAGTTCCCAAGGGTCAGGTCTTCCCAACAGAAACAAAGTGTTTAGAGAAAAAATATGAATAAAATCTATAATTAAAATCATTTACAAATAACTATAAGCAATCTAAACTATCAACTGAATTTCTTAACAACTTTCATTTCAGTCTTTGAGGTGTCTTGTGTGGACACCTGATGCTTCAGCTCTCCCCACCATACGTCAGTGCTATTAAGGGATGGTAAGAACATTTGCTCTGGCTTCTATGTTTCAAGCAGCTGTCTTTATCACTTGCATGAGGCCTCCTCTGGCAGAAAAGCAGGTCCTTGCTATTCCTCATCTCATTAGTAGTGGTTTTGGGGACCAGTGCTGCTCACCCCTCTGGAGTATGGCAGCTTTAAAGCAACTTTCAAGCTATGGGCTCTGTTCAAACCATAGACTTGCAGCATTTTATTCACGCATGTGTGGTGGCTCAGAGAGTTCCCAGAGGTTCATATGCATTTGCTGGGAAGAGGGAAAAGAGGGCTAGCGCTATAAGCATGAGCTGGCACAATTTATGTATGTCCAAATTCCACGAAAAAGTCAAAGTCAAATGGTTCTGCAGCTCCTGTCTCTCCCACTACCACCAGATGCAGGCTGAATCCACTTTTGCTGTACTGGTAACGTGCCATAATTTAATCAGAGATAAACACAGTAGACAATCTATGGCTGTCACATTTTTATATATAATTTTGTGCACCATTTTTCCTGGCTAATTAGGCTGAGAACTGACAGGAGCACCACATACATATCTGGGACTGCACAGCTCTGCCAACTGTTTGACTTCCTGCTCATAATACTGTGGCTTATTGCCAGCAATAGACTTATAGATGACAAGTGACAATAGATGTGATATATATAATCACTTACTTGGCTGCAGTATTTTCTAATACAGCTATTTCAGGGAAATTAGGGCTAGCACATGTCTTTTTTCAAACTTACATAAACAAATGTATAATTACCTTGATCTGGGGTCCAATTCTCTGTTGCCATGATCAGGAACTCTTCTGTGAATTGACCTGTATTTTTGGCAGACAACAGCTTTGAATATGTCAATGTTTATTTGCTGTCCATATAAAATATTCTAAGTCTATTCTCTTAGACTTGCTAAACCTCCACTGATACTCACACACAACTTTCTTTTCCTTTAACTTATTTTTTGAACTATTGTTACAAGTTATCATCCTAATGCTTTTAAATAAACGTTCACCTAGTTTGCTAAAATGGCAGAGACCAGAAAAATGTGATTTCAGCTATCTTGCACTAATGAACTTGTAGACAATATCCTACAGAAAGCAATCAGAAGCTTTTCTGGCTACCACAGGCTGAGTTTTATCTGAGATAAGACAGTATCAGTTGGGTTTTTGGGAGGGAGGGAGAAAAGGAACTCAGTTTGGTGGGGGGTTTTTTGTTTTTTTAACTACCCTGACAAGTACCAAATTTTTTTCTGGCCTTTACTGCCTTCAGCTGACAAAGCATACTTAGTTTGCAAATAATGTGTTCAAAGATGAATAGAAAAAATATCTCTTAATTCTCTAGAGACATGTTTGTAATAAGTTACTCATTCTTGGAAAAGGATTTGGCCCTTTAGAAAGTGTGAAACATTTGAGCCTGAATCACCTGTTAGCTGATGAGCAGCACAAGCAAGAAACACATGTGACCACATCTTAATGTGGTATTTCTCTACCATTTGCATCTATAGTCTAAGATAAACTAATATATTCTGGCTTAAGTCTCTACTCAACAACATCCAAGAACACTGCAATTATCAGTTTCATCTCTCATTTAAAAAGTAATTTTTCTATATGGTAGACCAACTCCACAGCACGTCTCCATTGTGACTCTTGACATTTATCTTTCTTAAACATTTGTGACAAAAAAAGAAAATAATCTCCTGTTTTGACAATACTTACATACCAGGTGTGTACGAAAGCCCCCTTGGGCTTTCATAGGTACCATGCTTCTGGCTCCATGCTTTCCGAGTAAAAAGCGTATATGGAATTCATCCTAAAGGTGTCAGATAGGAGACCCAGAAATATTCCCTCTGACCTTTATCTCATTTTGCCCCTACTGTTTGCAGCCTCCTCTGTGTTATGGCATCCACTGCTTGCAAGTGCAGAGTGTAAAGCTGCCCAAATGGTCTCCACTTGTTTTCTATGATTCTGGATGCATTTCAACTTCCATGAGGTCAGACCCAGAGGAGGACTTCAGTCACCAAAGCAGTATGGAAGCAGAACACAGTCCCTCCAACCAAACTGAATCCACAAAATTCCCACCCAGCTGCTTAGTCCCCCAGTGCCTGTAGGCACTTATGCAGTGCCTGAAGTTCTGCTTTGGTGCACATCCAGCAGGGAGGCCTGCATAGCAGAATGGCATGCATTCAGAGTTACCTCATGCCAAAGTACCACTGTATTTCACAAATCAGCTATCCCCATTTCCAGATCCAGGCTCAGCCCTTAGACCTGAGCACACCTAGCAGAGACCAAAAGCATAGAGCTAAACTGACCAGAGACTCCTGCTTTCAGTCAAAAAGAGGATGTTTCAATGAGGGGAGGGATCAGCTTTCCTATAAACATATAGTGGAGGCTTGTGATTGCCCATATGTAGGAAATTTTTGCTCTCATACTAGAGAGAGTAGATGTATGTGTTCATACATCAGCTAGAGCAGTTGAGATATACGGCATGATTATTCTCAGCTGCAAGCGTGGCAAGCTCTGACAAAGCAGAAAGACAGACAATGTAGTAAACTAATGCCAAAGCCATTTGTTACAAAGGAGAAAATCTTTTGCTTGCTTAGGGAATGAGAACCAGCCCATCAGATTTATTGCCAGTGTTATGTGCCAAGGTTGGAATTCTGCAACATACTGTCAATCAGACATGCTGGCAATGTCACATAGCCAGTTAACCAGTCTTTTTCAATTTACATAATTGTTCCATTCATTTTCCTTTAACACTATGGATAAATACACTGTGAAGCAGATATTTTTTCTTTAGGAAAGTGAGAGGTGTAACACTCCCAGAAGACATTTCTGTCCCTCAACTACATCTTGTCAATATTGTAGTAGTTATTGGAGAAGAGTCACAGTACCTCATCAATTTTGAGTATGGCTTTGTTTTGTGAATGTGTTTGTTATACAAAGTCCATTTGACTAAAATCGTGAATTTTCTTGAGTTCTGATACTTACCTGGATTATTTCAGCCTGAAAATTTTCTGATATTCTGAATATAATTTACATTCCTCTTGGTAATATTTGATCACTCCATTGTACAGTTTCAACATGACTATTTTTGCTTGCTTCTCTTCCAAAGAGCTGATGTCGTCACTGTAGTCTCAGATATTTATGGATGTGTAGCTTATCGACTGGCCTCCATTTTCCTGTTCTGCACTCCAGAAACAGTTTGGTTTTGTAGTTTTGCATGGCACAGAAATGTGCAAAATAGCTTCTAAATCCCTACAGTATTCCTCAATACAGTATTTTCTCCCCCCTCTTGCCTCCTCGCAATGATTTATCTTGTCATGAAAATACAAAGTTTTTCCACAGTTTCCAAAGACCTCCTGCATTATTTGGGGCTGGTGGAGGGAGGCAAAGAGGGATGGGAAGGAATGCCCTCTAAGCTATTGCTTGTTTTTCTTTTTATCAGTATGCTTCCATTATACTACTGGTGGTTTGTTTTCTGCTTCTCTGCTAGGTTGTACTAGCAAGGCACATATCTACAGCACTTGGTAGAGTCTGTGCTTGATCTTGGAGCATTCTCATTAATTTTCTGCATCTTTTGTTCTCATTACAAAACTCCACCCTTTAAAACGTGCTAATCATGAGTCAACCATTTGCACAAGCTAGCAATATACCCTCCTATTTTTTCTCCAGATTATTGATTAAACATAAATCCTGTCACTGAACTCAGCATCCTGCTGGTATATGCAGATGTTCTCAAACCATACTGCAGCCTCAACTTGCAACTGTTAATAGGGTAGTTCTTACAGGAAAACATTAAAATTGCCATACAGTATCAGTCCAAAGATTGATCTAATGCAGCTTCTTGTGGCCAAAAGCAAATGCCTATGAAAATGCACGAGGACTGGAAAAATATATGATACATTTCCTTAATACTCACCCCGTCTGAGTGTAGTCTCCTTCCTTCCAGCTCTGTTGAAAGTCTGTCATCTTCTTATGAAGATTTAAGGACTGTGCATTTGTTAAACAGATTCCCTTTTGCATCCATCTGCTCAGCAGCAGGAACACTGGATGCTGCCATTGCTGCTGTTTAATGTTTTGCTTAATTTGTTTTGTGCTGAGTTCAGATATCTTTAGGAGGTGAGTCACTTCAGCATCATGCTCAGTCTTCAAGCTCAAAGCTCCACTCCTCTCCCATAAGCATTTTCTGGAAGTACTGCTCCTATAAATAGAGAATAATACAGCATTCTTATTTAGAGGCGCTCAAACAGTTAGTAACAAGAATTCAACCATAATGCGCAAGCAATAATGGTTTTATACAAAATTAATAAAGGCACAATACTACCTTACCTGGTTCCTACTGATGATAAACCCTTATTTTATCATGCATTTTAGATCTGAATACTATAAAGTTATTTAAAATAAATAAACAAAATATACCAAATAATACATAAAATATAAGCCTTCATACGTTGGCTAAATTAATTTTAGGAAACATTATTAGATACAGTAAAATCACTAGATATTAGACAGAGACAAGGGTGAATATTATTTTTAAAATCAAAGGATGCAGTATTATTCATCTAGGTTGTAATTTCAAACTTCGGATTTTGAGAGAATAGTCTAGATGCTGGTCTTTTTTATTTCATAAGTTATTTAAATCCATTGAAATAGATACCTCACTATGCCAAGCAGTGTTACCAAGCAATCAAAATCTGGAAGCACACAAGTGCCACTGAGGACAAAACATATAGATCATGTATTCTGAAAAGTATGTTACCCTTTTGTGTCAAAAATACTATCCAGCAACTTTGTTCCAACTGGATGTCTACCAAAAAAAACAAGACAAGTTGAAAATCAGTAGAGTTAAACCCCTTGGAGAGATGTAATACTGTGAGTATAATTGAAATGTTAATAATTATGCTCATACTGATAATTACCAAGAATAGTTTGGTACAGTAGTTACAGAGCTCACCTTTCACCTCTGGGTCTTGGATTTGATTTCTACCTAGGACTATATGAAAAGAGTTCAATTATCTCCATCTCCCTTTTAGTGGGTGGATTTTCCACCCCATTCACACTTCAGAAATAAACAAGAATAAAAATGGAGAGGGACAGAAAGACCATTTTACGGTCCCTAATTAACTAATTAATGTGAAGTTGTTGGTTTTTTTTAATTAAATTTGTCAGGAAATGTAATACAGTTTAGACCATTTGGGAAAGATATGAAATGATTGAAAAAATGCAAGCTGAGAACAAAGCTCTACTGAAGACCTTGCACTACAGTTTATTTTCATATTTTGAATATGGTATAACACACAAAAATTACAGTGGTCTTGTAATGTAAAGATAATACATTTTGTTGCTGTGCAACAGCCTCGTAGCTGTGTATCCAACCTTACCAACATGACACAAACACTTTAGCACAACACTTATTTCTATTCAGTCTAATGCATAATAAGAAAAGGAAACAAATTATAGCTTATGCGCACAACATCAGTTCAAACAAATACACCAAACCTACTCAATGTTTTGATGCTGGATTCTGACTAGTCCAATTGCACCCATCTACATACAGCAGAAAAAAGTAATGGTTGCTAGACTCCCTAGGCATCTACGCTTGAGGTACATGCGGCGCTCTAACCTGAAGGCCTCAAAAATGTTATAAAGTTCTGCTTGCTTTGCGGTACCTCTCTCGGACAGAACTGAGAGCTCCGTGTTAATAAACAGGCCAACACCTGAAGCCT
This sequence comes from Dromaius novaehollandiae, assembly GCF_036370855.1. Classification (NCBI taxonomy): domain Eukaryota; kingdom Metazoa; phylum Chordata; class Aves; order Casuariiformes; family Dromaiidae; genus Dromaius; species Dromaius novaehollandiae. Next base: position 29,118,392 of record NC_088102.1, read on the forward strand.
AATGCAGGGTTCTGATGCTGTACACAGTCAGGAATTTAGGAAAGAATATGAAATGTCTCCTGTAATGCCACATGAAAACTAGAAGACTTCTGCAGACTTGTAAAAGTCTCCACACTGTGGTAAATGCTGGTTTAATCTGTGAAACGAAGCCTTAAAAAAATACATTTCCATTGTGGGCATAAGCTACATTACTGTATTAAAAAGATTAAACCAAATGGGATAACGCTTCATTCCTATCTAGAAGCAATATCATCATGATCTATACCCTTCTTAAGTGCTCTAGAAACTTAAATAAAACAGGAAATGAAACAAGATCCAGACATCATGGAAAAAAGCATATTTTAGAAAGTTTAAACTCTCCAGTACTTCAGTGCCACAACAGAGGAAACTAAGCACAACCAAAGCCTGGAAATGAATGTGAATCTTCCCACAGATTTCAGCAAGGTGTTCCAGAATGGTCGTTGTGTGACTCGATGGAGTTAAAAGACCCTAAGTAGAAAATAACATTCAAGAGGAATTTGAAACAAAGAAGGCTAGAGACGGGAATATGAGAGGATTCAGCTTAGCATAGAACTGAAATATATGCACCTTTGTATCATACTGGGCTTTGAATTATTCAGTGCCACAGGCTAATTGTGTTAGGTATCTACCAAAACAATTTGCTACAGCAATTGCTTTTCCCCATGCTGTACTGGTCAAATTCACAAACCCTGCCGTATTAGTACATAGGTTTTAGGAAAGTTGCAGCAGTCCATCTCTGACAAAATGCAGTTTGACAGTGAAGATAAACTTCAGCAGTCTGGAGCCTGTTCTGCGGGGTGGCTTGTTCATTACCCCATCAAACCTGTTCCATTTCTTATAAAATACCTAAGTGGGCACCGAGAAACAGAAGAGTGAGAGAGAATGACTCTAGTTCTCTGGGAAGAGCACTGGGTTTGACATTTGTTTACTAACGATATGTTTCTGTGTCATGAATCTTTAACTTTATATAAAGTGCCAACAGGAGAGACTTTGTCTTTCCTCAGTGGGTTCAAACCCACCCAGGCAGTAGGAAAAATGAAACAGGGGTGTCTCACACTCACAAAGCGCTCCCATCACTGATAAAGACAGGGTAAGACCACCACTGCTCTATTCCTGTTCTGCTTTCCCATGTTTTCATTTGCAAGTGATTTGATTTCAAGTCAAATGGTAAATATTGTCTCAATATATATGTGTTTTCCTTTTTCCTTCAGCAAGGCTGGGAAGTATAAGGGACACAGGAGGGAGTAGGGGCATTCCAGTTCAAGCCCAAGGCCCAGAATCTTAAGAAATAAAGCTTTACTAGCTCTGTTGTTAATGGTGATGGGAAAGGGAAGCATGGGACAAAAATCCATGCCAGCTATAGAGTGTGTCCATGTAATTGCCTATATTTTTTGCCTATGGTACACACAGTTTTCTTTTTTCCTCATAGATTCCCTGGCAAATATTAAATATAATTCTTACAGTTCTGAAGAAAACTGTTCCATTTCATTCAGAGCACCTTAAATACTTGGTTCCTCACATATGGCAGGGTCAATTTAAATTTACTTTCTCTAACAAAGTGTTTCATGATCCTTTATTTCTCTCTGCCTATGCTATGACAACATCATCCTAAATTGCTGAGATAGCCAAAAGAGGACATTTATTAGGCAATACTAAAGTTTGCTCTCTCAGTGCTAGCAGCATACCTCATGGATGAGCTATACTTCCATTTGGTAAGTATATGAATTGCTCTACATTTTTCACATCTACAGTTTTAAATGCTAGATCTACAGCAAGTGAAAACAGAGTGCTTTACTGAAGATGGGGGAATATTGGATTATCCTAACTTTACTTTCTAAAGTAACAGGATTGTTCATTCACTGAGTGACTCATAAAGGGCTTTCCTGAAGGGAAAACTGTCAGAAGAGACCATTTTATTTCCTTCTGTAAAGTAAGCACAGCAGTCCTACATAACCAGTTTAATAGTACTGACAGTAAAAGTGCTGATCACTTGAACATAACAACCCATTTGGTAGTAGACACATCTAAAAATAAGGAGAAGAGGAAGAAAATACTGCAGTATGAGGGTGGGGGGGGGGAAGTTATAAGATGCAAGGAACAAAGGGATCTGGACATCAAATGGTTGAGTGCACTCTACTGCAGGATCACACCACAGAAAAGACATGCTGTGAATCTTTCAGTAACACGCCTGCTCACACGAAAAAGGAGGTCCCCTAGGGAAACTGCAATTGCAATTACTGCCTTGGCCTTGCAACACAATCTGGGCATCACACAAGTCTCAGTAGGCATTTCAGAGTGCAGCACCATCCAGCATATGCCCCTTGGTTAGTGTGGATGACTCTATACCCTGGCACATCCTCACTTAGACTGCCTCAAGCCATAAATATTTCTAGAACAAGACCTCACAGAGTCTGCTGCATCCTGAAGATGCCTACAGTGCACATCCTCACAGACTCTGCAGGAGCCAGTGTGGTCAGTCATCTTGTCACAGAGATGCCCAGACCGTCATATCAGCAAAGAGGTCACTGTCAGCGGGGACAGCCTGAGCTCCAGGGAGGAATCCCACACTAAGTCTCACTACAAAAGGACTATGCACATGACCAGAGCAGAGCAGGGGGTTTGAAGGGCGCTGCCACGCGTGCTCCACTTACCTCTGAGACAGGCGTCATACTGAGGGCACAAGGGCAGTACATGACAATTTGCCTATGCTACGGTTTATTCTCTGGCTGTATACCTACCTGTGGCATTGCCAGTCACAATAAAAATATCTGCAGCAACCAGAGTCTTACGAAGTTAACTAGCAATTAAAATGCATTTTGAAATTCTTGGAGTGGTAAAAAAGGCATAAATCTACAGGGAATGCAGGAGTCACTGGAAGGAATAGGGCACAGAAGAAGAAAACCAAGCCAGCTGAAGGTAATCAAATGTTGTCATATTAAATGTGCAGGTGCTATATTGCACCCATAGAGTTCAAACCACTGAATATAAGGTTCTCCTTCCCTGGGTTTTAAAACAGGAAAAATACTAAGCCCCAAGTGAAACTGGGAAAGTAGAGAATCCATTAAAGATATTCTCACAGTAGGCCTTCTATTTAGCAGCTCACTGCTAAAGGGTTTACAAACCGTATAGTTATCAAGTAAATGATAGATGAAGGAACTTAAAATAGTAACGGAAAATATACATTTCTTTGACCTTGCTCTATTTTATTTCACAGGAGAAGTTTATCTACAAAATAGTTAGACATCAAAGGATTCTGGCCTTGAATCTCCTCTCATGCCTGCTTTACACTCATGTTTCTTGTGTGTGTGATTTCTTTCAAAATGTCAATAGTTCCACTTCTTCATGTATAGTTTTACTTATCCATGTCCCCAAACCCTCTGATTTCTAAAGAACAGAGATATGGTGCTATCGGTCATTCCACCTGTACTCTCTGTTACTTCCCCCGCCACGTTCGCACACGCACACACACACAACATCCTTCTTTTCTCACCATTAGCATTTAAGTACTTTCTGAACATGAGGATCTAAAGTAAACAGTATTTCAAGTGCATACGCATTAATGTTGCGGGTCTTGGGAATATTGTCGCTTTCATTTTGTGCACTTGCTCACAGTACATTGCACCAAAACCAGCCTGGGCCTCACTCTGTGATTTCACATTTGTTTAAAACTCTACCACTTTCTCAAAATTACCAACTTCTAAAGAGCTAAGCCTCAAATTGCATCCGTCCTTCTATTTACTTTCCAGTGCCATATCTGTGACTTTACACTTGCTGGTATTAAAAATTATGTCAGATGCAATTTCTTACAGTCACGTATCTCCTAAGCCTTAACTTTGCCAGTTTTGCATAGTGAATGTGTTAATCTCTTGCTCACACCTCTATTTTCTTTGCACTTAGTTCACTATTTTTAAACTAGCATACTTGCTCATGTGCGCCGCTAACTGCACTGAGAAATGTTATCTTTGCACACGTGCCCAGGGCTGCCAAAGGCCTCAGATAGGTCACCTGCTGCGGGACCTGGTGTTACAAGGGGTGGCAGCCTGGAGCATAGCTATCCTTCATGCCTTTCCTCCCACTTCTCCCAGCCTATTCTGACACTTTCCAGGCTCTGCCAGCTAATTTCCTTATTGGTAAACGGAAAACATGGTGAAGAGGCAATAGCAGGGCAAATGCTTTGTCTGACGGGAGCAAAACAGCTCTATAGTCCTTCATATATGGATATCCTTCATGGATATCACATGTCTACGAAAACATTTGCACATCTTCCCTCTCTTTTTTCCTTTAAACTGCAAATTATATATTGTCATTTCTATAGGCAAGCATTCATAATTAAATACCAACTAAGAGGCTGCTCGTCACCACAGCTGTTAGGGCCCTCCCTCGGCCAGCATCCCAGCGCTGCAGCTCACACGACAGGTCGCTTGCTCCGCTCCCAGCTCCAGTGCCCGCCCCTGGAACGCGGGTTCCCAGCGCCATGCAGGCTCCAGCTGCTTCACGCTGTGTTCAGTGTGGACGTACAACACACGTATTCAGCTTAGCACAAAACTAGCTAGATCAGTACCAGGAATTTGGTTGTTGCAGACAGTCTTATTTGAAGTACAGATTCCCTCAGTTTTTACGGTAACTTGTTTTTTTCTTATCACTGCTGGCATTTATGTTCCCTATGAAATGACACAAACTTCCAAGGAACGTCTTCTTCAATCCAGTGCAAATTCCTTCCACCTTAATCAACATTTTCCTTGTGTAGAGATAACGATTCACATTAACATTGAGTACAAATACCTTACAACATTCACAGCACTATGTGAAAACAGGAAAAGACATTTACCTTATCCCACCCCTTATCATTCTTTGCAGACATACATGCTAGTTCATTAGGTGTTTTGGATTCTCTGACTTATTTCCTTTGGAAATCACTAACTGATTTTTAGACACCTGTTTTTTTCACCATTTCTTTGTAAATAAGTATGTCTTTTTTACACTAAAACATGCTAGCTTGGTTAAAGAGCTTTTTTTTTTTTTCCTCCTATTTTTCCACAAATACGGTTCTGTGGAAAATGGAGTCCTAGGGCACTGGTTCTCTGCTTGTCTTTGTAAACTGACTATGCTTTTTGTTTTTGATGTTGTTGTACGCCCTCCCTCTTCCCTCTGTCTTCTTCATATTTCTATGGCTAGAAGACAAAACTGAGCTGGTTATTGAGACAGTATCATTTATTTGTGTTCTTTAAGCAGGCTGCAGCAGAGCCAGAAGATAATGGGCACCTCATTTATTCAGGCTTTGAATGATCATATTTAATTCCCAGTGACAGCTGTCTTCACCACATTAGCATTGCAAATCAGCTCTGTTTTGTAATGGCCTTCTATTGAGCATGATTCAATTATGTGTGGTCCGTAGCAAGGCAGGATACGGTCTTAGTATCTATAGCAATATTTCTGCAAGCCGCTGCTCTTTACACTGCTCACAATTAAGCTGTCTGTTTACCACAATGCTTTCCTTGAACTACACTGAACTCTCTTCATTTTGCAGCTAAATAAGGAAGAATGAATATAATTTGTAAAAGCAGTTATCTGGTCAGACATATTACATACCCCATCTTCTTTACACATGCCTGGAATCAGGAAACACTTGTAAAAGCAATTGCTATTATACTTAAAACATTTATATTACAGAAGTCGTTAATGCGGATTTAAATGATTATACAGTGTTAAATGGTACTAAGTACTAAAGCTCAATGCTGGTTTGAAGATGGATTGTAATAACACACCAAACAAGTAAACTTTCTTTTAATATCATAGTTTTCCCAGAAAAGGGCAACAAGAGGCTTAACATTTATAAAGCAAGCTAAAAATCACAAAATTTGGAAAATGCAGTTTCAAAAGGTTGCAGATGTCCTATTTAATTTACTGTGAAATGCCTATAGCCTGTGCATATATTTTCTAGGCTTTCTGAATCTTGGACTGACAACCAAATTACATTTCAGACTCTGCTGCTGAAGGCCTGGAGCACATCACTATAGCTTTAATAGATTCATATATTTGTTATAATATAAAAACCTTCCTAAATTCTGATTTCACACATAAGGCAAGTCCTGTTATGTCATGCATACTCCAAAAGCAAAGTTTTTTCTATACAGGTAGCAATAAGATGTGTTTTACTCTATGCAAGGCAAAACACAAACCTTACTTTTTTCTCCAGGCTTTCCACTCATGCAATCTCTAAAACATCCAGCTCTTGCAGAAATCTTATAACACACAACACAACTCTCCCCAGCCTCCAGACTGTTTTAGCACCTTCAGCCTGATAATGTCTACACATAGGAGAAATATGATGTTATTTGTTCTACAAAATAGAGTGACCAACCATTGTTCTAAATATTTTATCAAACAATAAGAGGGAAGGCTTTTTGATCATACTCTAATGTTGAGTTGTTTGAAGACCCTGCCTACGAAATGATGAGCACTTACAGAGTCTCTTCTGTGGGTTCTCCAGTATTCAAGATTTGTCCTGGGCTGAAGCCAAAAGCCGCGAGAAATGGGCTCAGGTGGGATGGAAGCTCACAGACACCAAGTGGTAATGCTAACCACATCAAATGCTGCTGCATAGGGTATCGCTGTGCCACATTATCTGAAGGTCAGATTGGAGTAAAGAGGAACTCTTCTGTCATTAGAGTACTACTTTAGCTCCTCAGCTTATACACGGCCTCTCTCAGAAAAATGATACGAAGTTGTAGAAAGAGAAACAAAAGGGTGATGCATTTTGACTATTGAGAACTTAGATGGAAAAATATATCTATGGATGCTGCTGAGTTCTGGTGTATTTTATGTTTTTACAAAAATTTTTAGTTTTTGTTCTCTTCCCTCCTTCTCCCCCACTCAACAGCTCATTATAAATCTGCTAATCTCTAGATCTAAAAAAAATAAAAATTAAAAAATAAAAAAAAAAAAAAGAAAAATCCAACCAATGGTTTGGTGCCCAAATTAAACCCTTCTGAAAATCTAACTCCCATGAAGACATTGAACTGTGCCTTGTATCTGCTCCATAGTGATAGTCTGCAGCGTTTTTACTAAAGAGAATGAGGGATGCAGAGAACCCAGTCTTGAATTGATCTCTGTCCTTCTTGACCACTTTTTTAAAAATTGGCTTTAGGCTTTTTCTTTATAAGCCTTCATTTGCAGCTTTCCCTCTCCACTGTTTCTTATGCTAGTTTCTGTTTTCTTTTCCTACTCAGGATTTTTCCCCCCAGGAAGATTTTAAACATGCTTATTTCTTGATTACGTTTAAGTTTATGGGGTTTTATTGCATTTTACATCCACAGAGGTTATATGAAAATAATGGCTGTTGTATCACTTAAATAGGCGATTCATTGCATTTTTCAGGTAAGCCTTATTTACTCATTTTCAATGGTTGTGTGTTTTACATGCATCAAGTCATACATTCACCTTGCTGGAAAACAAATTGAAATTTGAAGAAATTTGATTTGTTCTTACCATGCCAACTGCATGAAAAAGGCATGTGCAAGCAAATGCCTGTACCTGCTATTTTTGCACATGATCCTGAAGCTGTTTCAGGAGACTGAATCTCAAACCAAGAAAGAGCTGCAGAGAGTTGGTTGTTTGAGTAGAGGCTCAGGCCCAAGTCCTCAGAGGTATTTAAGGACCCATTGCCTATCAGTTCAAGTGCTAGATAAAAAAAAATCTGGCTACATATTTTAAAGAGAAGCTGTACACATATTTTAAAAGTTAATACATAAGCAGTACTGGAAGGGAAAGTCTGCTCTGCTCAGACATCCAGAAAAGGAAGATGTCTTGATTTTTTCTAAGCTGCTTGAACCTTTCTACTGATTAAAAATGGTCTACAAAGAAAAATGGAATACTTGATAATGGAATAAAGTAGTCTCCAGAATATATTATCCAGCACTTTAGCGTCACATTCTCTAAACTCTTCACAGACAATCAGAGATTTTTAAAAAAATTTGTTAAAAGGGAGTTGTTCAGTTCTTTTTCATATCATTTCCCTCACTTTTTGTAATAATATCTTGAAAGGTTAAAGCTAAAATTGGTTTTCTTAACAGAAACCAACATCAGAGAGAAAACTTTTCTTAAGGATGAATAATGGAGCTGGGAAAAGGGTGAAAGAAAGCATGCACCACAAGCTCTACAGGGAAAAACAAAGTGAAAGGGTTCAGCAAACAGACTGAAGGAGAAACAAGATGGATGTTCCAACCTTTTCTGTGTCTTTCAGTGTCTTTCTTCTGTTGAAAAAAAAACTTAAGAAAACATGCTTTGGTAAACTGTAAATTTTATACTTAGTACACGATTCTACTATGGCAAACATTGAAACAACTTGTACATATTAGAGTATCTTTCTTTTTCATCATAGTCTTTCATCCCATAAGCATTGTGCTGTGGTTAACAAGGAAAAGCAAGTATGATGCTTATACTGTGGTAGGCTAGTAGGCTTTCTGGTGGAGTATAATCCCACATTATGGCATCCAGTCACATGGATAATGGTGTCTGATATTGTTAGATTGTTCTCAGATTCACATTTTCAGATGCTAATCCTTACCAAAACATTTTTTGCCTATTTCCTCTCACCTATGGAAACAAGGTTTATGTAACCTTAGTGTCTCTCTCTCTGACCTGATTTCCCCCTACCACAATCATTTATAACCTAAATCTGAAAGGTATTAGAGGTCTGACAGACAGTTACACTCCTACAGGTTTCAAGGAGACCCACAGCTAGGGAGAGTGAGGGAAAGACACAAGCTGCTACCCAGCCAAGGGAATGACAGACAGACAGACAGGCCTCTGACACTGGTCAGGCAGTGGGCGCAAATGCACTGGTAGATGATCAGCATATATCACTCTGGGTCACCCACATTACCAGTGGAGGATGCCACAGGGGCATGGAGTGAGGCAGGAACTGGCCTTATTGTAATGATGGGCACAGGGGACCCCAATCCAGAGGAATCTAGGCTTCACTGATTTGGGGAACACCCTGTTTATTTTGACATAAAATAGCATGAACGAGACTAACATCACCTATTGAGTATGAATTATTGCTATGCAAGACTGGTCATCTTTACAGTCAATTACAGCAGAAAAGCAGGAAATTTCTTTCTACATTGCTTTATGTAATGGATACTAATGAAAACTTTCTCCACCTGTCATGTGATTTGGTGTAATTAGAGTGATTTGTTCTGGTAATTGTAAAAAGGTCAGGACCGGAGTTCATGAAATATGAATCACTTCCACACCCTATTTCAATATTTATCATCCGATGCTATTCATAGATACCATTAATATACAAATCAATTAATTGAGAAACAATTAAGGTTTCCACAAATAAAATAAACAGGTCACAAAAGTAAGGAAATGGAAGGTATAACACCATAACACCTTTTCATTCTTCCAACCAGAGGCACATGTTCTTTACCACTCACACATCATATGCCACCACTTTAAAGTCAGATCTCCTAGCGGTGCCAGCCTTACAAAATCATTACTTATCAGTTGTACTGCTGTAGTACTCTGGTGTCCTTTATATTACTATCTCTGCATCAGGTGATGTATGTTCCAAATACAAAGGCAATTAATGCAGACAGATCAATGGGGGAAATAAAGCAAACAGTATTGCTCAGCACAATCTCAGATGACTACGCTGGTGTTTGCTTCGTGTTAGTCATAGTTAAGAAGAACATTAAGGAATTTGGAGGATAATGAAATACTTTGGGGCTGCTTATAGGGACATTCTGCTTCCCCAGCTTAAGGGGAAATTACAGGAGTACTACAGGAAAAATCAAAAGTGTCTGCCTCAAATTCTAACAGGTGGATGAGCAAGGCTGGGCTTGTGGGCTGGCTGGAGATAGGTGTTAGCCCTCAGTCCTGAAGTAAGGTGATAGGTAGCGTGCAACACGTTGTGAAAGACCTTGAGAGTGAATCAACAGCTTAGATTTGGTGAAGCAGGAAAAGAGGAGTGGGTTTTACAAAACAAGAAAACTAAAGGCAAGAGGAACATGGAAAGAAAAAGATCTTTGCAGCAATATTATGAATTGTTAGAGGAACCAAATTACAGCATTACAAATTACAACAGAAGACAAGAAGTATGTCATAGTAATCAAGGCACAAGATAATGCCAACTTTTGCTACATAATGAGAAAGACAGACAAGATTTGAAACATTGCACAGAGAGAATCATCAAGACAGCCTGAATGGGAGGAATAATTTACAGAGCAAACCCACACCACGTGCCTCACTGACAAGTCTAGCAGTGTTCATAGTCACAAAAATGGAACTGTAGGCTGGAATTAAGGTCAAAGCTTAGTAGTCTTCTCTGCATTGAATTTGAGTGCACAGGCTTCTTTGAGGATATACAAGAGAACTGGTCCAAGATTTTAGTTTGGACAAATTAAGCCAAGACTGGAGTAGAGGGAGATGTTTGAGAGGCATCAGACTAGAAGGGCTTGTCAAATTCATGTTTCCGCAGACATATACTCAGAGATACAGTTAATGAACAGGAATCGTTCATGTAGAACTACTATAAAAATTGTAAGGGGTGAATTGGGTGATTTCTCCAAGGGAAGCCTTCCCAAAGCAATCAGAACTAGGAAAGAGTCAGAAGAGGACAGAATCTGAGCAAACAAAAGGCTTAGAGAGAATAACACAGTCATCATGGTCACACTTGGCCAACAAGTCAAAAAGGATACGGATGTAACACTTACTCACTAAATTTGGCTACAAAGAAGTCGTAGTGACAGAAAGAAATACCAGTGAAGTGCAGATCAATAAAACCAGATGGAGGGGATCAAGGGTGGAACTGGAAGAGAGAAATGGAAGTAGAATTTTGTTAAGCAAGCTTCTAGGAGTTCAGATGAGAAAAGGAGGGGAGAGGCAAGTGGAAAGAAAGGTCCTATCATTTAGAATAGGAATCTAAAACATGCTTTTACTGCAAGAGAAGCACGTGAAGTTATGGATAACTTTAAGGGAGGGGGCAAACGGGGTCACCACCAGGTTTATATTCTCTGCATGAAACTTTTAGCAGGAGATCATCTGGTAATGATCTTGCTGGGAATATTATCTGTGCTGTAACGATCCGGTGAAGCAGGCTGCTGCTTCGTTCTCATGCATAGCTTGGACATTGCATAAGCACTTTTGAAAGGGAAAAAAGTTACAAGTTCTAAGATGTTTACCCAAAAAGCCTCTGATTTCACAGTGGTGCTTTGAAATAAGTTTAGTCTTATTGATACCAACCTCCAGAAAAAGAGTTGAGTACAGTCAGCACAGAAACAACTCACATCTGAGAATACATGGAGAAAGGACAATGTATTCTTCCTTATTTCAATGCAATTAGAACTTCAAATACATTTCTGCCATAATTTTGAAAAGTTAACTCCTTCCTGCAGTCTTTCATGCAAGTCAGTTCTTCCATCAACTCTTCTCTTGAAAGGAGTTGATATCTATCTATATCTTGGCTCTGAAGCTTTTGGGGACTAGACTGCTTGGAAATCTAAGAAGCAATCACTTCTCAGCATTTTGTTAATATGCTCCAATAAAGTATATTACAACGAAATATCAGCACTTAAAAAGACATGACTTACTTATTATCAATGTTAGTTAGAGGAATGTAGTAGCTATAGGCAATTATATTTCAAATACATGGCTAGTTTTTAAAATAAAAAAAGCATGTTTGATTTCTTAGATATACAACTCATAGAACTTGTCTTTACTAAAAGATACTACTGTTAAGTCCTAAACTGTAATAAAGTGTATTTTATAAAAGAGTTTCTGGTGACAAAACGCCAGTAAACACTTACAGTTCATATGAGTTAGAAAAACAACCAGTCAATCCACAATTGCTGATACAAGAACAAGCAAGCTGTTATTTTATTGTTTCCAAGTTCTCCCTTTATTAAATAATTTAAATATCAATACTGGGAAGTGTTGGCCAATAAACCTGAAGCATATTCCAGTAGTCTATCAATAAGTGTGTTATGTTAAATTATCACAGGTATTAATATGTCCTCTAAAATCAATATAATCTATGAATAAATAAGTATTTAATTGGGATTTTATTTTTCTTCATCCAAACTTTAAATATTCATTCCCTAGATAATAATGGAGAGCAAAGACATGTAAAAGACTATAAAATTCTGTCTTAGAAAATGAAAGAGAATCCAGTTTTTCCAGGTTTCTAGTTCTGTTCTAATAAAATTTTTGTGGAATGCAATTTTATTTTCTCTTACATTCCTTTCTTCAATATAGATTCTCTGTACTTGATATATGGTAATTCACAATCACCAGTTTTAAAAGGCCTTTAAGGGTACTATAGATGGAACAAAGAGAAGCTGTTCTAAGAGCCAATTCCCTGAGTTCTCTGTGGACAAAGAAGTCAGATTAGCAAGCTACCATTACAAAAGCAGCTCTCCAGCATGTTCAAACCTTTTTTCAGTTTGGTTCAAATTAACAGTTGCCAACTAAAGCAAGGAGATCGAAGCTGAGAAGTTAAACAATATAAAACACATGAGAAATTGTTCATGAAAAGCAAAAGCCAGTCAAATAGCCATCTTACCAAATTCCAATACAGTTAAATAAACAGAGTATGGTACTTCTAATATATTGAAACAATCCTCTAGCTTTCTAAGACATCCTGGGTTGTCAGTCTAATGAATACCACAGCCATTCACAGCTTAGCAGCCATGCCAGAGATTCAACTCAGAGGTTAGTGCTCCAAAAGCAAAGCCTGTAGCTCCTCAGCTAAAGGAAAAATTATTAACTCAGAGCCCTACAGAACATATGACACAAAAAGGGTCAGTTATTTTGTACATTTGAAGACTTTTAGAAAGATATCCTATTTAGATTTTGAAATGTCAGGCAATATAGATCCCAACACGTAGTGCTTACTGTTAAAAATGGTAGCTTTAAATTTGCTGGTGTTGATTCAATGCCTTTTTCTACACAATTCAGTAACCCTCTAACACCTATCACAACTCCAAGTGAACACTATAATGACATCTTTTAATCTGCTATCTATAGGGAAAAAACTTGCCAAAAACACCTTGCAATAGACAACTGCATTTTCAATTGACAACTGCACAGGTACGCATGCCCATACATGCATGCAAGCAAACATAACTTAACTATCAGAGTTTATTTTAATTTTTTAATTGAAAATGAAAGATATTTTGATAATGCCATATACCAAACCACTCCGAAATAACCAATTTATCTTTGGATTTTTAAAGGCTGAAAATGCAATAGGGTGGAGTGCAACAAAGTTATTTAAGTTAATGACAGTCTACGAGTGTCATGTTTGGTGCACTTCTATGCATCATAACAGCGCATTGCCACATGAAATCAACAGGTGACTAAGGAACTCTCATGTTTTTAATTTCAGGGAAAATTCCTCCTTCTTATATAACAGTATCTTAATAGTGGGGATGGATAGGAAGGATTGCAAAATACGGGAAATATATTGGTATTCCAGTATCCAGGACATTCATACTTTAAATATATTGTGACATACAAGATTTGGTTTATAAACAGTATACATCATAACTGATAAAACGTGTCACAGTACCTTGGAATTATTAAAATCATATATAGATCCTTAAACTTCCATCCATATACCTATCCTTTTGCTTCTCTTTATTAAGAACAAGCCAATGTTATCTTTGAGCTTAAAAAACAAAGAAATTAAAAATCAGTGATGTCTTCATCATGAATATTTGTCCTTATCAGAATGGAGACTCCTAGAACAATTACTATGTATCTAGGCAGCAGCACTACAAGTGAATGTGAATTAGCATCACTACAGATTATTCCAATAGTTCCTATTCATCAAAAACACAACAGCTTCAGGAAAACATCAAACTACCACATGCGACCAGACAGGAGATCTCTCCGAAAACACATTTTCAAATCAAGAGACAACTCTAAAACTATCAAAAATACTAATATAGAAGGAAACCCACAAGACCTGCATGCCAAATTAGAATGCTTAACTGAATCCCTAAATAATTTCTGAGATCTGCATCAGAAAAGCTCTTATTTGTGAAACATAAAAGATTATAAGCAGACAAACCATTCAGACAGCGACCTTGCCAGTACTAGGGGGATAAATAAGACAAATAAATAAATAAATAAATAAATAAATAAATAAATAAATAAAGCACTGTCACATTCTCCAACATTCCCTATTGCTCTACCTCCCCATAGAAATGTCACTCAGTGGAGGAAAATGTGTCAAAATGTGGTTCATACATGAAAAAGTTTGGGAAAATGAAATGTTTTGACAACATTAATTCTTACAGCAGAACATATATAGGTAAAAGAAAGTGAACAAATATTTTCAGGGATTACAATCTGCATTCTGATAGGAGAATTGCTAACAACTATCAGTATAATATATCTGGGTGAGAGAAGGAAGCATTTCAAACCTGACTTAATATTGGACTCACCTCACTGGGCCAACATTTGTGCGACTATGTACAACCCAAAAAATCAGATTCATTTCTGGAGTCCAAAACAAACTTGTGGAGACAGGAGTCAGCAAGAAAATTGATTTCTTTTATAAACTGAAAAAACACCAAACAAGTTTTTTGAGAAATTTTTTTCCCCACCATACCATATTTGTTTTCTGTTTCCTGATCAAAATATTTTGCAAATAGTATTATCAGCCTCACATACAAAGTCATTTACAAATATAGCCAAGCTTTACCTTCTGCATTTTAATAGCATGAAGAAGCAAAGCCTGTGGTGCCTAAAACATTTATCCCAAATTGTATAACAATAGCAGGAACTGAATCCTGCTCTTTTCACCCAATAATTTAGTACCCCATATGGAAGTTAGCAGACATATTCTAGAAATCAATCCTACACTGAAATTGTGTTATCCAGACCACACTATGAATTTTCCATTTTGAGTATTCCTACTTTGGCATAAATGCAAATCCCATTTCTACTCTGACTTCAAACTCATTGCAAAAGTTCAAGAAACGAGTTCAGAACTTTTCTACAAATAACTTTGGTTCAACCAGCTGCATACATATATTAAATGTAATCAGAAAGCAACTGGCAGTCCACGATGCACCGAAGGGGCCAGAGTGGCTGAGAACTCAAATGTGTAAGTTCAAGAGAGTAATTTAGAAACCTGTTCTTCACTGACACTTGCAGTTTTCAATTTGCATCTCAATTTTGGACACAAATTGTTGAAAGCACCTAAACATGGACACTGCAGCATGTGCACCAACACCCGAGCCCTGCTAGGAGACAAAGTTCAAAGGTTCTTAGGGCCCGTCTATGTCCCAAGGCAAGAGATGCTGATATGGTGCTCAAGACAGTGCTATCTTCAGCCACGTGCTTACACTCTGAAAAGGCCATTCAGGCAGTGGCCACTGCACAATATATCCAGCACCGGATACACCTCTACATGGCATTCCCAGGCAGCCTGACCTGACGCACCAGATATGCTACTCAGAGCTGCAGCCCCCCGGAGCCTTCTCAGAGCCCTGCACAGCACATGCACGTCACATAAAGCCAGCGCCGAGTTTAACACAGACAGACCTTTTGTGCTGGAACAAAGCAGTTAACACAAGTTCCAGTAGGACACAGCATGAGTAGCAGGGTGTCAATTTAAACAGGCACTTTTGTTCTTCAACTTTCACATGTGAATATCCCAAGCAATACAATACCTGTCTACAAATTTTAAATATATATATAGCAAAACACTTGATTTTTGACTGTCCATCTAAACATTTTGGTTGCCAATGACAGTATTAAATTAATTTTCTGGCATTACTCCTAGCTCACAAGTGCTAAGGGTTTGATTGTGCCTCACACATTTAGGGGATTTCTTTGCACAATAGTCTTAACTATCAGAAAAAAATTAAAATACAACTTGCCCAGCTTTACACCCAGAAGAATCTAATTTTATCTCTTCAGAAAAGGGAGAGGGAAACGTCTCAAACATTTTGCAGACTTTCCACGCGCTGATTCCAGAGTTATGTTTTTGTTCATATTGGGCCTTGACAGAGAAATGATTATTGTCGCATTAGCTTTATAGACCCACGAAGACGACACCCGCGTTCTCTGACCATGCTGTTTTCTGTTCCCACAGAAACCACATATTTAATGGGGGCAGCCCTTGAAGTGAATGGAAGTCTTTGCATTCATACAGTAATAAAGGACAACAACCACCTGGACTACTGTTCTCCTGATACTATTTTATAAACACAAAGATACCAAAAATACTGAACCATTCCTTTCCTTCCCTATTTTCGCTTTACTAAAGCAAGACTGTAGAGAAACCGAATTTACATCATTTGCCACGTTGTGGAGATATCTCTCTCATTTAACCTTAACCCACACTATACTTATTATTTTGAGTCTCAAGCTGTATGTTCTATTTTATCCCTTATTCTTAGCAACACTGAAAATATTTGTATGCTATCAGATATATAATAAAGGTACAAGTAGAAAGATTTGATATCAGGTTTTGATAAACAAGATTTGATACAAGGTTTTTGGGTTATTATAGAAAGATTAGCAATTCTTAAGTGCCCAGTTACACCAAATTTAATCATGCAACACCAATGAAAACTTGGTTAACTTTTATAGTAAAAATAGGAAAGCAGGAAGGATGGATAGCAGAATCAGAGCTTACACATTTAGTGTTGAATAACCCATATTTTCTATGCTGTTTTCCATGAAAACAGACATGCTAGATCAAGCCAAAAGATTTGTCTCAGCCAGTGTCCAGGAGTCAATGCTTAGAAAAAAGAACATAAGACAGACAGAAAGTAAAGTGGTGCTTGCTAGCTATTCTTGTTTAAAATCATCAGTCTCATATTTAATAACTCTACATGGTCTTCCCTTTATAAAATTGTTTAATCACTTTTGAACTTTTTTTCATACTTGTGGCATCCCATGACAATGAATTTCAAATGTAATATTGTTATGCAGGAAAGGGCTTTCTTTTGTTTGTTTTAAACCTGCTGCCTAATAGTTTCCTTGGGTACCCCATGGTGAGTAATCATTCCCTGTTCAGTTTCTTCATGTCATTCATAATCTTATATTCCTCTATCATACCCACCTTGTGTTGTCTCTTTTCCAAGCTGAAGAGTACTAGTACAGTTATCTCTCTTATACAGAGGCTGTTCCTTACCTCTAACCTTCCCCACTGCTATTCTCTCTGCCCTTTCTAGGTCTATATCCTGAGGTTCCACAAACCATTCATTATGTAGCCACCTCATCAATACAAGCAGTGACATTATCGGGCTTTCTGTTTCTTTTTTTATTCCTTTCCTAATACTTCCTAATATTCTGTTTGTCTTTTCATGGCTTCTGAAAACTGAATTGATGGTTTTAAGGAATTAATCAGACTAGCTCCAAGTTCATCTTTGGGAATTTAGAGTCTACCACTCAGAGCTTCATAATAACAATTGTTTTTTTCCTCATGAGTATTTTTGCCTTAATTTGCACTTTTATCACCCAGTCACTCAGCATAGGAATATCTTTCCCTGATCATTTGCTCTAAGTTTTGACTCTAATTTTACACTAGTCAAAAAAATCTCTCCTTATTTACTCTTTTCCAGATTAGTTAAAAATATGTGGAATAGTAGAGATCTCCATGCAAATACAAAACCATCTGAAAAATTATTATATATCCTATTCCCCCCTCCCTTTTTTTTTTAAACAGTTACTGATTCAGGAAAGAAACATTTCTTATCCTGTAGCAGTTAACTTTTGATATCCTTTAGTGAGAGAGCCTTTTAAGTATCAGATCTTAAGGGCCAACAAGCATATCTCCCTTGAATGTTTCTGAAACACTTTGTCTGTTGGAACTACAGGGTCAGGCTTTGTGTTTTTGTATTTTAAATGCTGTTATTAGTTGTTTTAATGCTTTTAGCAAGTCAGTGCTCAGAATCTCTTTGGCCTGCTTCATAACGGTTTTACACTGAACTTGCCAGGTTTTTCTATTTTCTCATTTGGATAGAAGTTCCACTATGGAAAATGTCTCTGGTACCCTTTAATCAGTTTCTTGCAAGCATTTTACCCTTTTGACCGCCTCTTTTAATTTCTTTTTTAAGAAGGTTCTTCATTTGTATGTACTTTCCTGTTTGCAATGACATTATGGGCAAGGAGGTGTCAGGCAGGGAGGGACTTGGCTTTTTTGTACCTTCAGTGACACTGAAATTGAGAAGATTGTGGCCAGTGTCACAGGGTAGATCTTCATTATGATTTCACAAGTGAATTTCAAGAATAAAAAGAATTTTCTTTTCATTATGATTTTCTAATGATTTCTGATGCTGGATTAAAATAACTGCCTTAGGGGTTTTAACTGCTTATGGGTACGTACACAGTACAGCATGTAGGTAACATCAAAATCAAAACTAGACTACTGCCATTAAATAAGTAGAATAAGATACATGCTCTCTTGGATTATTTGTGAACTACTGTATTATTATGATTAGTTCAATTGACTACTGCAGGGATTTTGATTTTTTTTAAAAGGTAATGTAGTTCATGTGCCCAGCTAAGCCTGCCTTTAAATGAAACTGTAGACAGTTTCACTTGGGATAAACATTGCATTTTGTCACTCAGCATGAATACACAAAATCCAGCTATACTGTAAGGAAAAGAGATCTTTGTTATCATTTCAGCAATCTCTATTTTTATTATTGAAAAGAAAGAGTAAAGAATATTATTTGCATCAGTAAAATTAAAAAACAAAAAAGATAGCTACAGGTTTCTAGTTAAGTAAATAACTTAGAAGAAATTCTTATTAAAAACAACAAAAATTTCTCTATATTGCTACTGGCATGAGTGACTTCACAGAAATTATTTCAATTTTTCAGCGATTTGTTTTCTTTCTTTGTGCATAGCATGAAAAATTCAGTACATTTTGTCACAAATACCCTTCCTTTGCATTCTTATTTTTAAGCATATCAGAAGGCAAAATAACCCAAAATGAATAAACTAATTTTTCGCTTGTGTGACAGTAATTGCCACATTGTACCGGCCATAGTGATATTGAATGAAAGTATATTTTCTGTTCATCATAGCAATTTTTTATTTACATAAACCACTAAACAGTATCAGTCCTCTCTGTCTTTTACAATTGTGGCTGACAGCAAGTTGTTTGAAAACCAAACCGTGCACAAACATGACAAAAGTCAATTTTAGTAGATTTGGAGCAGAACAAAGGCTACAAGATGAAAACCAATTCAAAACTCAGTGTTTCAACAGGGTATGTTTCAATGTAGCATGGTGAAAGAGAATTAAAGATTAAAAAAAATCTCAATTTCATATAAATATTGAGTAGCATTTGTTGACAATTTAAATTGAAAGTTGCAACAATCGTCAAGGTCAGCAAATAACTTTCATCCCTGCACAAACAAAAAGAACCAGTTGCCTTTGGATCACTGTGAAATCAATTCAGAGATACAAATATAGTTCTTTATAATTTTTGCTCTATCTCTTTTGCCACTCACACTTTCTTTTCCCCAACTCAGTGAGCTTCCCACAAAACAAGAACAGAATGAAGACAAGGCCTGCTCATTTTACCCAGAGATAAATTCACTAAGGCCACCCCTACACAGGGGGGAACACTCAGTGGGTTCATTTTGGTAAGAATATGTTCAGTGTTCTAAAAAAAACTGTGCAGTGAGGCAAATTTTGAATACAATTCATGGATGAATAAAGGTGACTGAAGGCTATGTTAGGGACTCTTACTTTCTTAAGTGGGCATGAATCTAGCAATGATTTTCAGGACCACCTGAAATCTAAACAACAGGAACTGAATAATAGCAGCACCACTGCCAAGAGGAATTTTCCATCCTATAATTACAAGGATTGCAACAACACCCGCCCCCCTTCTATACACTTTACACAGGAAAAGCAATATTTTTGTTTCGAATACACTTACAATATAATAAAATATTGCACATACCTACCTCATTGCAAGAACCCTAAAGAAATCAAGTTTAGACAATCTCAGATATAGGAAAGCATACACAAATCTATGTACACACAACATTTGAAATCATGTAAGTTACACTGAAATATAATCTGGCAGCAAACTTGCAATACAAGGAAGCAAAAATCTTCTCTTTTTCTCTCTATTCTTTTCCAAATTTATACCTTCTCTCTTCTTTCCTCTATATCTTGCCTTGCTTCTTTTGCTGTCAATTTTAGATTCTGTTCTCTCTTCCTCCAGTTCCATGTCTATTATTTTAGACAACCATTTTACTTCCCTTCTCTTTCAAACCCCTCTTGATTTATTTCTTTGCATCCAAATAGCTGTGCTGGCAGGGACACAGCCTCTGTCCAAGCCAATCACAGGTAGTTTACACCCACTGCTTATAGAAGGTACTCAGGGTATAAACATCTTTTTTGCTGTTACCTCTGCGTCCACTATATCCAAACACGGTTTTCTCTTTTTGCATTTGTTTAGTTCAATAGCATGGTTTAAAAAACAAAAATAAGTTTCTCTAGTTGATGCTTCTCGTCTCCTCTCAACTCTCCCACCTGTAATGTAGTTACTCGTCAATGCATAGCAACCAAAGTAAGGGAAGTGGGACCATGAAGGATGAGTGGAAATCTTGCATACCCTATTTTACAATTTTACCACTGAACTTTCTGGTATCAGGAAATTCAAGAACTGATTTATAAAAAGATGTCTTCTGATAAATATTAAGCCATATTAACACCAGTGAAATGCTTGAAAACACAATCCTCAGAGTACCTGGCATAAATATTTACCCATGTTCCAGTTGAGATGAAAGCCAGGTAAGTTCTCCAGGTATCAGACGATCAGTGGCGTGTCTTTTCTTGCCAACATCACGACAATTTTTGAGAACAACATTATGCCCCTCATTCTCAGATGTAAATAATTCTCAGTGGAATCACCGGGATGTGTAGCTGAGGAGTTCCAGAGACATTTTGCCTGGCTATAGAACACCAGAATAAAGGGTTTTATTGCTCAATATACATTTATTCACAGAAGCTAACAAGTATTTGCAACATTTTCTGCAATTTAAATATCTTTCATTTTCAATTTTATTAAAGCCTGTTGATGGGGAGAGGAGGTTCTTTTAACCGAGTGATGGCAAGGTATTCATAAAGCCTTTTCAATCATACTCTGCCAGTTCTTTCAGCAAGAGATTCTTGCAAAAAGTTGCTCTCAGCTTGTGAGAAATCATATATTCCAGAAGTACCTAAGGTCTGAGATACTCTGAATTCTTTATATTCATTACCATTTAAACAAAAATGTTTCCCTTAACCAAGAAGGAGAAACAAATCCCTGGACAAAAAAATTCATTAATATGTACCATTATTTTTTTACTACTAAAATTAATATAGTACAGTTGTCAGCTTTATATAATTTCAAATAAAAGGAAAAAAAAGAATGAATAAAATTCCTTTAAGCAAGAGATTTCCTCCTCAGAAATACTTTAACGAATAAGAAAAATAATGATGAATTCTGCTAGGAATCACTTCATTACTAAGTTGTCATTTTATTAAACCAAGCCACTCAGCACATCCAGAAAAAATAAAATAAACGGCTCATTAATTTGCTAATAGAACTGCAACCTTCATAAATCTCAAAGTCCTAACTGAATCTTAGATAGCAAATGCCCTAACATGTGTTGTTAGACACTTGGGAGGTAAGTATGGCTATCCTCCTTGAACAGATTTCCTCCTCTTTCGGGCTTTTTTTTTTTTGGTTAAAATATTAGATTGCCACTAACTCTCTTTTCTATGGCTCACAGGTTTTTTGTGACTGAGCCTGTTATAACCTCTTCATTCCTCTCTGCACAGTCGTGCAGTCTGTTTAGGTAGTAATCTTTTTGTCATCAGGAGTTACACTAGTGCAAAGCACAAGATAGCCTTTATTTGCTGCTCTGATGCAAACAAAACACTCTACTAACTGGATATATAACCAAAGTCAGTTTCTTTCTAGAACTTTTGTTATGTTGTTGAAATAGATTTTACTTTTATTTTTATCATGTTGATATAACAGCTTATTTGCAGTGATACTGCAGTGGTTTTGCTAAAGAATCGTTTTCCTGACACAGCAGAAAATAACCCAGTCACATTTACCTTCGTAGTAAGCATTCAAACAGCTTCGCCATGTTTCATGTTGTGCCTCATTGTTCAGTCTAGTTTTAATGTCAAATGTGGTATATCTGCAAGTTTGCGTTACAGTATTTTTGGCTACGCTGCTATCTGTTAGTGTTTTCTGTGAAGGGAGGCAAGCGAAGTTACATATAGTGACAATGAAGCAGTAACCATTTTGTGTTCAGATGCAAACCAGCACAAAGAAAAAAGCCACATTATGCTTCCTACAGAGACTTTAACTGTGGATTTGATTTTGTGCTTCTCATATATAAAACTAAAATTATTATGATTTGAAATCAGAAGCTGTGCATGGACTATAGTAACACTATTTCCCATATACTGATAAAATGTTTGGAGAAAACATCTTCAATTTCTTTATCGTATTACTTGCATGCAAGCAGATTTTGATGGCTAGGTACTTATTATATCAAACTGAACAAGAAAGCTATGATGTATCTAGGACGTTGCCCTGGTCATGAGTGACATGGCACAGAGTCCTACCACGTGGAGAACTAGCTAGCAGTAAGCCAGGTTCCACATGCTGTATGAAGAGTAGACTCAGTACTAACCGTGCTCAGTAAGTGGACATGAGGAAGAAGACAAAGATGAACTGTAGGACATGCTACAAGGCCCTTCAAAAAAGAGGACAGCAATCAATGGACTAAAAAGCACTACTGGAATATACAACACTGGTTCACACCGTGACAATGAGGAATGATTTGGTGAACTTTACCAATTTCTCCCACAGAGCTGCTAAGCAAAATTGCTAACGTAAGAGAGAATAAGTTAGACTACTTCAATGCTTACCAGCAGTTTGATTCATCTTTTTCTAGTGTTTAGGCACACAGAGAGACCAGAGAGGTAAGCATTCTCTGTGTAGAAGAGGACTGGTACTGACAGGTCAGAAAAAAAGAGACAGCAAGTAAAAAAAGGAGATACAAAAACTCCATAACAAATCACAGAAATGACACAGGCAACTCTGGTTGCAGTTATAATGGGACAATAGAAGACCAATAAAAACAGTCTCATTATCTCTGAAGAAAAAGCAAAGTATGAACAGATCATTTTTAATGTGTATTAGACAGACATCTGCCCAAAACAAAATTCGATCTTGACAGCAAAGTCAAAAGATTTCACACTGATAGTAAGGAAATATCATTGGGCGGGGGGGGCTTAAAGTGGCTGTCAATAAACTTAAGAGCTATATGACAGTTTGCTCAAAGTGGCAAAAAGAACCTGAAATGTCTGTCATTCATCTGAGCATACTAGTCACCTGAAGGAGTGGAAAAAAAGGAATCACGAAGTTGCATTCGGAAAGGTATTTTAATGCCCTTAACAACTGGCACAGGATCGTGTTGCTAACTATTCATGGCAACTGTACTGTACAATTTTTCTGACCAGAATAACATTGCGCTAACAACGACAGATTTTAATTCCCCACCTCCACCCTCTCAGTGACTTTTTGCCTTTCCCCTCACCCTGGTCCTGCAGGGTAATATTGTCGCATAATATTGCTGAACAAAGCACTACACAGGAGGCACCTCTTCTCTTTCAGAAAACTTCAGTAGTGTAGGCAAAGAGTGTCTGTGACAGACGCTGGTAAGATGCTCCATTGGAAAAACACATCTCCCTATCCAAACAGGAAACACCCCAAGATCTCCAAACTGGAACAAATTTATTGGTTGAATACCTCCACCATGATTAAATAAGGATATACGCTTTTCCATTCAAGCTCGCCTTACAGCAGGTCTCTTGCACCAAACCAGAATTCAGCAGGAAGACAGAGCTTGGAGAACTGAATTTTGCTGTCTGTTTCCCATAGACATTGATAAATGAAGCACATCAACCTAATCAGTGATCAGAGTCACTAAATGTCAAAATTTTAAGATACAAAAGCCAATAAGATTTCAGAAAAGATGCCTGTTCAAGAAAAGAAGGCAATTTAAAGACTGCTGACTAATGCATTTACCACTCCTCGCTCTGATGACTGTATCGCTAATGTAAGAATTTAAGTCAGTAAGCAGAACTTGCTGCTTTTCAAAATCTCATCCAAAACCTTAAAGCTGTTGCTCGTCACCATGAAGTCATGAATTTTCAACAACAAGTTCAGTGCTCCTACGTCCAGGTAAGAGCCATGAGTCTTTCCAAGAGAAAGTTCTGGTGTGTGTGGCAGATATAGTAAAACTATCAGACAGTATAAAGAATAGAGATTTTTGAGCAATGACAGTGACCAGCAGTTATGCAGCAGACCAGATGTAAAATTGGACTTATCTGGCCAAAGTAACGAGTGCCGCAAACAGGCTTTATTTTGACAAGACCAAGGACAATTCACAACGTATTTAAAGACTAAAGCAGCAAGCTATTAAATCGATCGAAGTATTTCTCAGGATTCTCTGGGATGAATCATCTGATGATTAATCTGCTTCACACACCTCAAAATGCAGGACAGTGATTAGACTGGACTGGAATGGGAAAAGAAAAAAAGAAATAACAATTAATTTGGTTTTCTAACGCTGAACAGCAATGTTTTATATTTTCTTTATGCCACTTGTGCAGGTCAATGGAGACAAATAGAACAAGGATATAATTGCAGGAAAAGTGTATCTCGAGGGTAAAAAAAAAAAAAAATTATGAACTGAAGGAAGCAAAGCTTCCTTTTCTGAATGTTGGAGTTATAGGATTGATGGATAAACTTTTTTTTCCCCCACCACTGTTGAATCACATTGCTTCCTGAATAACATTTACTCTCAGAGTGAGGAGGGAGAGTGAGAGTGAGGAGGGAGAGTGAGAGTGAGGAGGGAGAGTGAGAGTGAGGAGGGAGAGTGAGAGTGAGGAGGGAGAGTGAGAGTGAGGAGGGAGAGTGAGGAGGGAGAGTGAGGAGGGAGAGTGAGGAGGGAGAGTGAGGAGGGAGAGTGAGAGTGAGGAGGGAGAGTGAGAGTGAGGAGGGAGAGTGAGAGTGAGAGTGAGGAGGGAGAGTGAGAGTGAGGAGGGAGAGTGAGGAGGGAGAGTGAGGAGGGAGAGTGAGGAGGGAGAGTGAGGAGGGAGAGTGAGGAGGGAGAGTGAGGAGGGAGAGGGAGGAGGGAGAGGGAGGAGGGAGAGGGAGAGTGAGGAGGGAGAGGGAGAGTGAGGAGGGAGAGGGAGAGTGAGGAGGGAGAGGGAGAGTGAGGAGGGAGAGGGAGAGTGAGGAGGGAGAGTGAGAGTGAGGAGGGAGAGTGAGAGTGAGAGTGAGAGTGAGAGGGAGGAGGGAGAAGGGAGAGGGAGGAGGGAGGAGGGAGGAGGGAGGAGGGAGGAGGGAGGAGGGAGGAGGGAGGAGGGAGGAGGGAGGAGGGAGGAGGGAGGAGGGAGGAGGGAGGAGGGAGGAGGGAGGAGGGAGGAGGGAGGAGGGAGGAGGGAGGAGGGAGGAGGGAGGAGGGAGGAGGGAGGAGGGAGGAGGGAGGAGGGAGGAGGGAGGAGGGAGGAGGGAGGAGGGAGAGGGAGGAGGGAGAGGGAGGAGGGAGAGGGAGGAGGGAGAGGGATTTAGTTTACGATTTCAAATAAAATAAATCCACATGGAGATATAAACCCTACATTTTTCCAAAGAACAAATGAAAGATTATCATTGATATGTTTCTTTGTTTTTCATATATAATGCTTATATATAATAAGGGAATACACATTTTTTTTAAAGCCGCAGAATTTTTTTAAACAATTCTTTTTTTTTTTTTTTTTTTTTAAAGTAAACAGGACCCCAGAGAGGAAATGGTCTTGTAGCCTTCTTTGTCTTTTAATCTGAATTCAAATGCAATAACAAAAAAAACATTCACTTTTCAAAGCAACCTTTCAAACTATACTGCTATTCTGACAGCTCACTGCTAATTCATTAATTAAAATACTTTTATTAAAAGTACCAGTGGCCAGAAAGGGGAGTAGGGTACAGGAAAAGAGAGATTGATCTTCAATTTTGTTATAAACTCTATAAAGCCAAAGGAAAATAGAAATTTATTGAAAGTGAGAATCTTTCCTTCTTTGATAGAAAATTTACATTTTAATTTTTTGAAACTCAAGTATAAACCAGAAAATAGGTGGTGTTTTTTCAACATTATATTTTCATTATGTAAATTCAGATAGTATACCTCCTCTACTTTTCAAATCAGACAGACATTTAAGCTGATTATTTCTTTTATATATATACACACACATTTTAAGAAATTGCATGCTGTCTACTTCTGCTATTGATTTCTATTCCCCTTTTCTAAGCTGATAAATGCAAAAGGTGTATATTTGCTTAGTGACATTCCCAGTATGTAAACGCATACTTTCAGCAAAGGCATGCCCTTTCCCAACATTTTTTTTTAGTTTGCATTTAACAAAATAACTGCAAATGTCACATATTAGAAGGGTTGAAACAACCTTTTCTATTTTGTTGTCTTTAGAACCCCATCTTTTATTCATGACCTCTCTCTTGGTGCTGGAAGGGAGGCTGTGTTGCTATAGCAATGCCCTGCATATCCTTGCGGATAGCTTACAGTTTCACTTTTTTTAAACAACAAAGAGCCATTGATACTACATGTTGCCAAAGGTTACAAAAGTTGAATTCTAAAATGGAAATATTTCTTCTATAAGGCTGCATAGCATATATGCCATGCAAATTCAAAGATTCAAGTAAACATACAGCCATTCTGTGAATACTGATGAACTGATGAATATAATACTGTTTGGCTTCAATACATTATTCAGAAGAAAAGTATTTAAAATATACTCATTATCTACTATTTTCAAGATATAAATGTTCAAATATGTACAACATACTCTTACACCTCTCTGACCTGCAGTAGAAATGAAACCTTTTCTACATTTTAACAATTCTGGATAAAAAAAAATGCAATCTCGTATTCCAATTATGATTTAATGGTAAATACACTTCCAATGTCAGGGAGCAGTCACCTTATAGAAGCTTCCCTGCCCACAATGGAAATTAAATATAGTTGAATGTCCTTCAAGACTACTCAAGTATGGGTTTTGTTCCTACCCTAATTGATTTCTCTTCTGTCAGATTTGAGTCCCACAGATAGATGTTTACATAGTACAAATTCAATAATGGTTCAACAAGTTAAACCAAATAAAAGAGTTAGATATAAAAATTCAGGGTTATAGTGATAAAAAAAGAAATTTATACTAGTGATTCAGCAGGCAGCACCAAGTGACTTAGAATGGATCAAAAAGGTAACATGGCAAACATCTCCTGCCACTATTACGGAGCAGTCAATTAGAGAGGAAAGCCAGGCTTTTCCACCCTTAAAGTGCAATGCAGATGGAACAAATACCTCCCTCACGGAGTTTGTTGAGGATGCTCACTCCCTCTTTTCCTACTCTACTTGCAGGAGAACCAAAGCAATTTCAGAAGGTGTTTCAATGTAATTTTCAGTTTCCTGTGTCACCCTTCTGTCACTGCTGACTGGCAGCAACAAGGGCTGAGTTCAATCCCTAAACCACCACAACACTTAAGCACGCCTGTCTCACTCTCCCTTCCCGCAGCAGCCTGGCACACGAAGGCCGTTGGACAGGCAGTAGCAACACCCTGTCAAGCTCCTCCTGTGCCTTGCACACTCACTCCAGCCCACACCTCCCTCACAGCTGCACTAACACAACAGTCTGTGGGGCCATGCAGGAGATTAACTCAAGAAAATAACTACCACTTCCCTCTAAAACAGGTCTTCTTTAGCCTAGCGTAGTTTCTGAATCTCACTAGTTTTACAAACGCACAAACAGTTGCTAACACAACTGAGGGCAGAGCACAACTGAGCAAACACAGAAATATTCAGATATCATCCTGATCTAAGCTGTCTGGAGTTTTGACAAATAATACTTTTCCGTGAGCAAGTAAAGAGTGGAACAGGTGGGTTTAAACAGTATTTTACTGGAAGAGAAGGGAAAGAATATAATCACGTACCAGCAATTCACAATAAGCAAAGCCACCTCCCTGCACAGTACACCAGCAATTGTCCTGACATCTCCGCCAGCTGCAGTAACCGCTGAGGCAACCAAGTGTCACCCTCCTCCCTCACTGTCTCCCACTGGTAGCCTGAAACGACTCCAGCTTCAGCAGTTTTTCAACGAAGGTGCTTACGAGACATTCTCCCTGGCCAGTCCAGATAACCACTCTCGAAGTCATTGCCGCTGCTCTGATTTTGTCACCATTAATTTCTACAAGCCAGGCTCACCAGGAGCCATGTTCCCGGCAGCCACTTCCATGACCTGCGGAGGGCTCAGTGCTGTCCTGCCAGTCTGCTGCTGCTGCTCTGCTCTGCCCTGCCACCCCACCTTTCATGGCAGCCCTGCATGGCACAGGCAGGTGGTAACATACTGAATCCATCCAGACTCTCTGTCCCAAGGGGAATGGTTCAGTAGTGGACCCTTGGCCTTGCAAAAAAGCTCCCTGTAGCTTTGGCACATAACTTTTTTTTTTTTAAGCCCAAAACATCAAATGGCAGAATTTAGTAAGAGTTGCTCTCTCATCCCAGGGAACCACTAAGCTGCTTGAGCTTTACACAACCTAATTAAAACCAGCCTATTCTTCCCAGCTTTGCAACTTTATTTAACAACTTGGAAACATCCTTTGGAAATTTAAGAAACTACGCAGAGAGGTGCAGACTTGCATTGGCCGGGCCCATGAGCCTATTTCAGTCCACACCACCACTTTCCTTTAAAGGCTTTCAAAGGAACAGGAAAACTCTGAACTTAGAGTTCCCAGAGAAGCACTGATCTTTGTCCTCCTTACACCCCAATAACCCAGTTAGAAGTATGAGGAAACATCATCATAAATGTAAGATCAAAGTGAAGATAGCATGCTGCAACATCCGCTGACATTCTGTAAGCTACCACAAAACATTTTGTAAAAAAAATACATTAGCTCTCTTTTCTTAAGGGATGACAGTGCCACAAAGATTGCTACAAATTCTTCACTAAACACCTACAAGGCTGCTGTGTTTCAGCCCGTCCTTCCACCCCAAAATGGTCCATGTAAAGAATCTTCAGGCTATGTCTTCATTGCCTTTAAGAACCCAGGAGAAACAATGGGCTAAACCCAAGCTAATTCCATGCCACTGCACTCACACCAGTGAAGTGCTTGTGAATGCAGTATGGATTGTTGGCATGCCCCTTGTATTAGCAGAGTTCAGGCCATCTTTAAATCCCATCTTTAAATCCTTTTTCTAACGGATTTTATCTTGCTGCGAGGGGAAATAAAATCTATGACACCGCCAGACCAGGCATGCTGTGCTCAGCATATCCAAAATACACATAGGCAGGTCCTGCTGAGCTAGGACCAAAGGACACCCTAAACAAAATTTTTCTTATACTACCTCTTGGAAGCTCATCTCAAGCCCATGAGCCCAGATTTTCACCTGTATATTGTGACTGGTAACTTTGAATTCAGGCATGGTCTTGGGCTTATACCTGATGCAGAAGAAAGACACATCCTGAACTTGGTGCCAAATAGAGTGCACATCATTTTGTTACTTGGTCTGTCCAGCCCGCTTGGTGCAAACTGATCACTGTCTCTTACCTCTCACTGAAACACGAAGCACCAGTTCTTGAACCACCAGTTCTTTCTAGACCCCTCTAATTGGTTAAGCACACCTTGCCCAGAGTTCAAAGTTGTGGACACCCTGGACTTATGTTTTACCTGTGAGGCGCATCTGATAAAGGAAACTGTAGAACTCTTGTCAGGTAATGAGCCTTCCCCCAGGCAGTCTGCTGCTTTGGATTCTAATCAGGTGAAAAATTTCCTCTGTCATGTTGTATCAATACAGTATGGAAGCAACCAATCCCCCTGCTCAAAATAAAGTTTTTAGTCTGATGCAATGCATGCAATATCAAACAGAACTAATAAACTCTACATAGCCGGTTGCCCTGACTGTCAGATGCATCTTTTAATGACTAGCACCTTCAAAACATGGACCTAGAAGCCAAGCTTTCATTCTAAGCTGGAATCAAACTAGCTAGGTTAACAAAGTTTTTTGGGTTTTCTTTTCACTCCACTTGCTCTGTTTTCAGTATTGTGGTCATTGGCCACTTCCACAAATGGCCCTCACATCGCACATTCTTTTCCAAAATAGCTACCTCCCTCTGAATTAGCTGCAATACTGACTACAATCTGTTGGCCTATGGCTCCCTGAGTAGTCAACCACCTGTCCCTCCTCCTTAACCCTCTCTAGACATATTGTTGTATTTTCCCCTCACAGCAGTAGTGTAGCTTTTCTGCCTTATCCATCCTTCCTCTCTTCTCTAACATGTTCTACAAATATCTTCTTTCCCATATGTCACCTCTCTCAATACTAGGTCCCTTCTCACCATGCCTTCAAAGACAAAGTCTAGGTTTATAATCATATACCAGATGTGTAAAAATTATTCCTGGATAAAAAGTTTTATACTCAACAAGATCTGTGCAGAACAGACAGATGTCACATTCAATATTTATAAAAGCCTCATTTCTACTGTGTACATACTAAATGGTAATGCTGCAGACATTTTCTAGACAATTTCTTTTGTATTTCATTCACAAATGGCAGGATACGCATAATTCTTGTCACCAATATTCAACAGTTGAGCTGCATTTTCAAATAAATTATTACATTAGTGTATCAGGCACTTCCCAGCATCCAAGATGTTATAAACCCTGTAAAGAATTTAGAGGGCACAGTGACATATCAAACTGATGTGAAAAATGACTTAAGAGAACTTTGTACAGACTATGGAGACACAGTTATGTATCCAGGAAGCCAGGGAGAAAGATGTTGCAGTTGTTTAAAGAGAAAGGGGTCTCTATTGAAAATGATAGATTTGAAGATCCTGAAGAACAACTATCAGGATTTGGACATTTGTGAGACGTGCTGTATTAGTACTAGGGCTGAGTATTGTACAGAAGAATATATCTTAGTTAGTCGTACTAACATTCTCCCTATCTTAGCTGTTAGTTAAGAAGATTCATTGTCTATTTTCTTGCATCATGCATTATAAATTAACCCTTTTAATGTGATTTGTGCTTGCAGAACTTAAAGTTACTGATAGACATAAAATTAAGGTCATACTGTTTGCCTAAATTAGATGCTGTTCTACTGATCTCCAAAGATTTAATAAAGTGCTGTGCAAATAACTGTTCTTTTGCTTGTTCAAAATGAGTGTGTCTGTCTCTTTTTTGTCTTTCCCACATTCTGATAATGAGTAGTGTCTCCTTCACAACCTTATAAAAGCAATCTAACATTCCAAGGAAGCATCCCTCTGGATCTAGAAATGTTGTATCAAGTGTCAGCATTTTCTCTTCCATTTCCTTTTGTTTTTAATAGTTTAGACCACATCATAGTTGCTAGTAAGACTAATAGTTCATTCAGCATCAATTTGAAAAATTAAGCAGGTATTTGTGTATCTATTACCCTGTACTCACATGCTCTCTTAAATTTGTACACACATTTTGGATTAAAGCCAACATTTTAAAAGTGTTCCAGAACCCTGAAAAGGAGATCATGGTGGTGCTTCTTGTTTCATCAATGATTAGGACGGTTGTGCTAAAGCTCAGGATTCAGCCTCTCTACATGATTCAGTGTACAGCTTTAAAACTAAAGTTTTTCCATCTGTAAAAAGGAGTCCCTTAAAGAAGTCCCCAAATAACCTGCTGGGCGCTCTGGTCATTCCAGCTGGAGCCATTTTGCTTCAGATTAAAAAACTTAAATAACCAAGAACAGGGACTGAAACACAGATCCCCCAGAAGTGTGATTTAACTGCCAATCTTTCTTTTATGGCCAATAAGTATTTAAAATACTTTATAACATGCACAAATAAATAAATAAAAATCAAGCTTAAGCAAGATATGGATTTCTACTCTAAAGAGGACATTTTCAACCTGCTTGTATTCTACTGTGAGGCAGAAGACCTGGGTTCCAACCTACTTCCCAAATCAAACAGTAAGAAGATCTGAATGTAGATTTACACATCCTTGGCGGCAGTCTTGGTTACCAATTACAAATAGATTAGCATGTTTCCTCCTTGCAGTTTTTGTAAATGGTACCTATCACCTTGAAATTTGTATTCAGCAAAAACCAATTCATCAAATTCTACGGTAATTTTTAAAGCTTTTCTTTTCTCTTCAAACTATACAATTGGGTATATAAACTATTGATCAATTTAAAGACAGAACACACATGTGCTAATTCTCAGCTTTGAGAACCAAAATTAACAATCAAGAAATGTACAAACACTTGCTAGCTAGGAAGAGAGTGCTATTTACTACTTTATAGCAGGCATTTTTACCTTAGAACTTACTGGAGGTTAAAAAGGAATTCTGTTCTTTAGTCTCCTGTTCTCATTTTCAGCTATTGCACACACTTTTAAAGACAGTTGATAACATAAGAAAATTATGACTTAATTTAACCCCTGGATTATCACTTGTTCATTGCACAATACTCAACTGCTGATAACACCATTGAATCAAATATGCTGAGAACTCCATAGACCCATTTGATCTAATTGATTTTATGGGTGATTATCATCTTGGGATGTCAAACAGATAAGCTGCCTCTTTGAGATTCTAGTAATGGGTGCACAAAAGTTCCCATAACATCATAACATCCAATACAGAAACCACTTGGCAAGAAGAAGAAGAAGAAGAAGAAGAAGAAGAAGAAGAAGAAGGGGAAGAAAAAAAAAAAAGCATCCTTTCTAAAGGACTGCTTTTCCACATGTCAGGACCCTTTACAGTAATGGAAACAATCTGGAGGGAAGCAGGGGAAAAATGACCAGAACCATTTTTGATCAAGGTAATTTTATCAGATTTTATACTGGAGGGTAACCACAGGAGGCAAGAGTATTTGAACAAGCATAAAAGAAAAATTAGACTGATATTGCTGAACATGCATAAAACTGGTAATGGTTGCAGAGTCGCATCATTTTAAGTAACATAGTCCTATAATCAGTGTATAAAAATAAATGCAAGGTATTTATTGAAGGAAAATGGTGAAATCGAAAGCAAGTTATCTAAGACCTAGCAGTAAAAGCAATTACTCTTCTAAGGTGATGTGCAAAGTTAAAGTGGCTGCTACATTCAGACACAGGAGGTGGTAGTGTGCTGCCCCCCAGAGACTGGATTGATTGCTTCTATTAATGCTGTTCTCATTTTTAATATTAGCAGCAAAATCATGTGACCTTGGTTTGCCCTAGGCCCAAATAGCTTTGATCTAGTTAGTTCTGATCTATCATAGGCTTCAATAGCCATGTTAGGGAAACTGATTTACTGCTACAGCTGAAATGGATTCTATATGCAATAGCTAGGTGCAGTGTTTTATGCTTTTTGCTACTGTATATCTGAAGTTTCCAATTTATCCGCAGTCATAAAAACACACTCGGATATTTACTATATGCTCATACAGAATCACATCTTTATATACTGTTTTTTGTGCTTACTTCGAAGTAAGTAATGAGAGATCTGATTGCATCTGGTAGCTGGGTGGCTGTCAAAAACGTACCAAGGTAAATAAGTCTTCTGATTCTTTCTTCCAAATCCTCTCTAGCTGCCTGAGTTCTTGTTTGGTTTTGAAGATGCAGCAAATTGTCACAACTGCAATAAAACAAACAGATACACAAAGTCACAGAATATTGTGTAACAGTGAAAATAGTTTGATCATTAAAAAAAGGCCTAGGAAGCAATATCTCTTGGTTCAAACACTCACAACTGACTCCCTGGATCCACCTTGCCTGCCACTGTAAATATATTTGGGTTTTCAAGCCCTTCTAATCTTATTTGACCAAGCAAACCAATCTCAAGCATTCCCTCCTTTGTAGTGCACTGTCTTACCTAGCACCCCCCCCCCCCTTTTCTTTACTCTGGTCTCCTTTTCTCTTCCTCATCTTTTTAACCCAATTGATCATTCCCCAGGACTTTTTTCTGCTCTTTTCTTCATGTCCTTTGTGCAATTCACTCCATATGTCTCTTTCAACTGGATGCCTTACAGTCCTGAAGCCTCAGTCTGCATTTAAAGTAATAAAAGTGTGGAATTAAAATACAAACATTTTTCAAATGATTGAGGCTGCTTTGTTTAAGTCTCCCCATCTCTACATCCACATGCTACCTGTTCCATTCTGAGAAACAGGCTAGATAGAAGCTGGGTCCACTTTGTTTTAATTTTGGTAAAAAACACAAAAGTAAACAAAAAACCTGACACGAAATACGTCCTGTATGGTATCATAATATCAAGGAAAAAATGATTCATTTCTATTCTGTTCTTCATTTCAGTCACAACAGAAATTTGTTATTTACAACAAGCTGAAAGCTTGTGAGGTTTTGGCAACAGAAGGAAATATGACATGCAGTTTGAAGACAGGAGGAGTGATCTAGAAGAAGCAGGGTTAGGCCTGTGGGAGACCGATTACAGAGCAAGTATACATCTTCCAGGTACCAGATAACTCAGTCCTCAGGATTCTTCCTGAAGCAAGCGGAGAATGAAGCGCAGGGAACATAAGGTAAAGTCTCATACACGTGGTTTGCCCAAACTGCAGGGACATTTAGTACCACTACAATTTTTGGAGTGATATTTTCACAAGGTTGAAAGCAAGGACCCATGTAGATAAGAAGTAAAGGCATAACCCCATCAGTTCATCAAATGAGCAAATTTGGTAACTGAACTCACAACAGGTACTTGGGGTTAAGAATGTTTCTCACAGCTCTACTGTTAATCTTCATGGAAAAATCTAATCTCTTGGCTAAAGAACTCCAGGGAGAGCACACAAAGATGCAAGGACGGGGTAGTCTTGCATAGTATCCCTATTCAAAGTCAACCAAGGGCTTTCAAGCCACTGATCCAAATCAGCCCGCCTTAGCTGCAGCCTAGTAAAAAGCTCATGTAGGGCCAGCAGAATTTTCTTCCCCCCTCCACACCCTGCCTCCTTTTTTCCTTAACTTGGAGAACAAAAGGTCTCACTACCTGGTGACTGCCTCTGACTTAACAGAGTAGTTTTAATGATTGCAAACAAGGGTTGTTAGCTCCCGCAGGTATAAATTTGAGGCAAAACCAAACACAGGACAGACATTTTCAAATCACAGGTAAAATGCAATCAAAATCTTCTTTCACCCAAATGCAGTTTTACACTACTGAATGTATTCGTTATTTCGGAGAGTGACACAGATTTCTGCCACTTCCACCTTAAATTCAACAATTTTTTTTCAATGTTTGACAAAGATTGTTACCTTTATCAAAAATAGGCAAAACAGCCAGATGACAGTTTAATTCTGCACTTAATTCAAGATTAGCTGCCACTTATTTTTCATGTACATACCTATATATATATTTCACTATATATACACATGAGCAATGTATGTATATAATAGGATTATACATACGTTTTCAAGTGGATTTAAGCTTACGACTGATATAACAACCACTCTAAACAGAATGTAAATCCAGTCATGATTAGAACAAGAGATCAGCTAAATCTTTAGAGCTATACAGCAGATGTACTCCTGAACATACAGGTAAACGCCACAGCACACACAGTTCAGTATAGAACTGGGCAGGAACAGCACTCCCATTGTAATAGGTAGCCCTTTTTCAGTTCAGTAATCAAATAGGTTTGACTGGTCAATGTCTGCCTTTGTCTGGGTCTGACCTACATGTTCCGATGAGGGACATCTTTGTCTCACTTTTCTTTGGTCACTGAGTTCATGGACCTCAATAGGCTGCGACTTGCAGTCCATTAACAAGAGTTCTCAGCTCAGCCCCAGGCCACCCAGAAGCCCTGGTGCATGTTCTCACTGAATGGCTTCACTGGTGGCCCATTCAAATGTGCTAATGTCAGAAAAAAGAGTTGAATGGAAGAGCCAATGTACACCATTGCTCAGGCAAAGTGACTGCAGCCTCCAACAAAGCCTCCCCTGTGGTGATGTTAAGCAGAGTTATCAATAGTGCTAAGGCAGAGCAAGAACTAATGCTCCAATCATGTCATCAACAGGTGGCACAGATGCAGCCACTTCAATACAGAAATCACAGGGCAACATTTCCTGGTAATTCTATCCTCTTTCCAGTGCGAACGTACAGAAAAATGTGCAGATGTCATGTGGCTCTCTTGTAGTGTGTCAGACGCCCTTGAACTGAGCTCCAAAGGACTTTTTTGTTTTCTGTTTCTTTTACTATTCACACCAACCATAGGCAATGTTAAAGTCTCATTTTTTTGTAAAGTAGAAATCTCAGTTTTTAAGGTACACATAAATACTTTTCTTTATTTTTTTCCTGAGCTGTGTGAAGGGACATTTCAACCAAGAAAGGGAACAGTTTCAGTATTCAGAACGCTGGACACATTATTATACCCTTTCATTAATTCTTAGAGTACACATTAAGTTATTTTGATATACTTGATCTCACTGTGCAACATCTTTTCTTCTCACTTGACTACAACACTCACTTCCAATGCTTTTGGAAAAAATAGGGCATCATAAAACAGGGGTCATAATTTTGAATGCAATGCCTATACAAAGTAAATTTGCAAAGCACATCTCAGGCAAAGAACTGCCACTTTCTTGCTCTAATCATAACTTTTGCAATAGATTTCCACTGCTGTTCTAATAGTAGGTGTTAAATGTGAGACACAAGGGAAGTCACCTCCACAAAATGTTACTTCTGAATAAGATGGAGACCTTCCTCTCTGTCAGGCCTGACACCTTGAATTTCTTTCCAAATTGCTCATGTGAGACAGAAAGAGAGAAAACAGAAAACACTAAAGAAAATTCCATTGCCAGGAGAAATCCCAACACTTAAACAGGCTGAGATAGGGCTCTTTCTAAAAGTGGTTCCCCCAGTTACAGGCAATCATTCAGGACTGTCCACAGATCATGGACACAGACTTCTCACCAGAATGCTTTCCCACACTCTATAACTAACCTGAAACCAAAACCACAGCTATAATGAGTCACAGAAAGAGGCAGAAGAAACAACACCAATATTCTAGGCCTTTATGCTGCAAGGAATTGGTTAAATACAGTTCCCAGATGATTTTAGGAAGATAATTGAACCCCATGCTACAAAGGCAAGAGGAAAAGTTCCCAATAGTTCCCGGCAGCCCTACCAGGGAATAAAAGCCCTCTTATTCTGACCTTGTCAATTAGCTGAATCCCATGCTTACATCTTTACTTTGAATATAGATGGGAACAAAATCATGGGCCAGAAACATGAACTAGGCAACTGTCAGTCCTGCACAAACAACAAATTTAACATTCCCCCTATTCAATGCAAAGAAAACCCACTTTAATGACAAAAATAATTGATGGAGAGAGCTAAGATTTATGAGTTACAGCTTTTTTTCCAGTGGTACCATGGGGTCTGGCGCATAGATTTACTGTCAGACGATTCCTCCCCTCCAAGCTGCTCTAACTTCTTTCTTATCCATTACCTTATATACATGATGTCGATACAAATGACAGTTTTAGTAATAACTGTATGGATATGATTTGCATTATTTACTATTTCTTTAATCCACTTCTGCATAATTCAGATATTCCAAATTCAGCCTGATAGTATTAAAAAAAAAAGGTGGGGGGGAGAGAAAAAAGGCAAAAAAACCCTTGTAATGTACAGTGATAACTTATCATTAAGTCAGCCAGGATCTGGGATCTGTGACTATTCATTAAAAAAACAACAGGACAGCTCCACTGAAAAAGATCTTTTTCCTTAGATTCTGCAAGAATACAGAGAAACAATTGTAAGACAGAAATGAGCTCTGTATGGACATCTACCCATTACTACCCATATAGACATCTACCCATTACCCATCAGGAGTTTCCATGACACTTTTCATAAAGCTTTATGGAGTAGCAAATCTTTATGAATATTTGCTTTCTTTACCTGAGCTTTTGAAAAAGGAAGACACAACAAAAGAATATTCTGACAAAATAAATGCTTTCGCTGGTACCTGATTGTGTACTAATTGTTAATAACTGTATGTCACTGAGTCCAGCATACAAAATTTTGCCTAAACAAAGGTCTAACGTGCAGACTTCAGGAACTCTTGAGAGCTTTTTTATCTTCATTACGCATTTTGTAAAAACTTTCATTATAATTAGAACTGCTTAGAGATTTGTATTTCAGAAGAAAATTTTTTTTTTCATGTTTTCATTGTAAACATTGCTGCACAATTTCAAAAGGATAGCCTAAAGATTCTACTGGGGTAACACAGGGGGGAAACTAATTTCTCCATTAAAACCTCTTCTTCAAACTAATTTGCTCCAAGCACAAGCTCTTTTTAGTTAGCATTGAATCATCTGCTTTTCATTATTTTCCTCCTCTTCTATTCGGCATGCATATGACCTTGAAGGTTCAGCAGATCTCTGTGGAACTTAAATTGTGAGGTGGGAAAGAAACTCCTGCGCGCTTGCATGACTAAATCTTTGCTGCCTTTATGAATACACACAAAAATGGAGGCCCAAAACTCAAACTGCAATAATTTCACAGCTAGCCCTCTCCCTCCACATCTCAAATTCTCTACATTTGAAAGTAACACTTTCACTTTGCTGCCTGCATTGCAGAAAGAATTTAGGAATCTGGTGCCTCCTCCCAGAGAAATGATTGGTAGGCTATGGTACCCGGATAGCACAGTAACTCTCTTTTTACATAACTCCTGTTGTCAAAGAACATGCCAAACTATCTTAGAATAAAGGTAATATCTTAGAATAAAAAGGCCCCAAAACTATATTCCTAAAAATCACAATTAATAACTTGCCTTTTCTTTTTTTTTTTTTTTCTTTTTTTCTTTTTTTTTTTTTTAAATAATGTTAGGGCTTAAAATGTTGATGATTCCTCCTATTTTATCCAGGTGTCCTCAGTGTTTTCTGGTACAAGAACATATAATAAGGACTGCAAGTTTATATGCATATGGCCTTACATCTACAAACACACTTACATACCTGTCCGTCTATAATCAGAGGAATAATTCCTTTGACTAAAGCAAAGTCTTTAACTAAAACAAATCTTTCTTTCAATGTTTTTTAATGCTATATGCATATGTACGGATCCAAATACAGAACAGGACCATTTTCTGAAATACAAGTTGATATCATGAAAAAAAAAAAAAAAAACGGAAGAAAAGATCAAGATTTATTTCTCTAATCCAATGAAAAAGCGAAGAATAGCTACATGTTTAATATTAGGGTTGGCTTAACACATGGCCCCATTTTAAATGGGAAGTAGCAGCTTAGTTCTCCATTGTGTGATATTTATGACTGACTAAAAAAAGTTCTGTGCCTTACAAATTCTTTGAGTAGGTCAACTACCTAATTATCACATCGTGCTAATCATACACAGTACTTTAGCTTTATATAGATCTTAGATGCTGTCACTTCGAAGAAGAGAACAACAGTAGTAAGAGAAAGAGTTCTCTTTCTTCAATGAGAAAGCAGCATTTCTTTTCAAAGACATGTTTTTAAGGCTTTCACAGCATGTTTAAAAAACTGCATTACAGTTATCTGAATTAAATGTGTTTACAATTGTCTCATAATCTAAAACTTAAACTCAAATAGGTTGCTCATATGTTAAAAATGACAACTGCCATCTCCACTAAAGCAATGGATTTGTGATGACAGAGACCATTCCCATTGCAGGCAATAGGCATGCCATAAGAATTCATAATTAGCTTGCCTACACTGTGCGCTAAACAAGGCAATAATCACTATCCTGGTATCTGATTACTCAAGAATCCTATTTTACTACAATGTCTGTATTGAATGCAAAGAAATAAAACATAAACATAAAACAAACGCCCAAACTCCACTCAAGCTTTACAATGCACACAACTTTTTGGCATTACAGTACACAGACTTACCGCAGACTGTAAGATAGATACAGTTCTCCTGTTAGCTTAGGCCAGTGCAGCTTTCCAGTCTGATCAGGGCTGCACACACTCTTGACCATTCTGTAATGCAAAGAAATGAACAAAAAAAAAATTGTTACAAGAGTGTGCCTACAGGTAACTTATAGAAAAAGTGTATCTGGATTTATATCATAAATGAAAAATGTGTGTACATTTAAATGGTCACAAATCTGTGCGGGAAAGATGTAATGACCAGAGGGGGTCATCCATGTTTTTAGGTAACTATGAAAACTGTTAGTACTTTCAGCATAGAGAACTAGTGTTACAGATGGAAGTACTTGACTCCAGTTATTCAGTGCTGCAAAAGTTAAAATTGGGAGTGAATATTAGTTCTACCACCAGTGCTAGAAGAAAGCAAGCACTGCCTCTTTTCCTTAATTTGGTAAACCTTCTATCCAGTTCTCAGCCAGGCAAAGACAGACAGCCCTTCACTTCTGCAATGAACTACCAGGTGTTCACAAAAAGTGGGACAACCCTATGGGGGTCATAATTCAGAACAGCATCTGACAATGGTGATCCTTGCCTAAAGCCATACAGAAGCCCACCCCACCTAATTTCTCCCACCTCCATATAGGTGACTATAAAAATACTCTTCACCAGGCAGGCAGAGAGAGAAACAATAAAAGGAAGGAAATACTTTGGCTATCATGCTATTCACGTGTCATGATGTTAGTACGGCTCTTTCTTCTTATTCCCCTATATCCTAATCTTTTCTGGAGCTCCTCTATCTCCTACACTAGTGTGTAAACTTGCCTTAGCCATTTCCTCCTGCAGCTCTCGAGGGGGAGTAGGCTTACCGTTTTTCCTCTCCTGCTCTGTGAGAAGTTCCTTTTCCACCATCTCACACTCCATCCGTCTCATACTGACACACAAACATGCTCCCGACCTCTTCCCTTCTTACAGGATGCAGTAGCAGCCTGAGCTGTTAAGAGCAAGTAACCTGAACCAAACCTCTTTCTTGCCTTAGCCATTTGAGAAAACAGGGCAAAGAAAGGAGAGAGAACAGGACCTCAAATACTAGCCAAAATACAGAGCTATTGCCATGAAATCATAAAAATGCAGGGCTGAAATAGATTTCAAGAGATCATCTAGTTCAGCAGGGTGCATTAAGGAAGAAATCTTTCTGCTGACAGGACTAATGGTGGGCTATAAATACTACCACTCCACCTCAGCAACTTCTTAGAGTATTTGGCTGTAATTCACTTTTTTCTTTCTTTCTTTCTTTCTTCTTTTTTTTTTTTCCTAAATCACACATGATTTCTATCTGTCACTCAGAAAAAAAAACATCAACTCACATCATGATATACTATGGTATATGGTATATCATGGTAACTATATAACACTTTTTCTGTGATGTATTCTGAGATTCTTTTGCTCAAGGAACATCTTCCTCTTGCAAGCCATTTTCAGAAAAGAAGGGTTAAATAAAAAGTAGTTATTATTGCTAAGCCCATTGAAATTGTATTTGTGACAACAAAACAGATTTTTTAGAGTAGTGCACTGGATTGACAGGAAAGCATCTGCTCTGCAACAAATAAGAGTGAAAATTAATAAGAGACCAAGGCAAAAGAAAGATTGTTGGTTTTGCTCACCCACGTTGAATTGTCTGGTTTAGAAGAGCACACTTTGATCTTTCCCAGACTAATTACTGCTCTGTGTTTGACTATTTTGTACACTAGTTGCTTCATAGAAAATCGTAACTATTGTAATATACAGCTGTAACAAAAATGTAAATGAAAATACTGCATCCACTATATGAATCTTGGCAAAAGTCATAGAACAGAATACCTGTATAACACAATGGTTTTTTTAGGTGTTTTGTAGCTGAGCAACAACATGTGCAGATGTTAACATGAAACAGATATAAAAAGAACTGGCATGTGTTTAAGAAAGAGATGAACGCATACAGCACTTTACAATGCATATTTCTTAAAAGTTTTACCAGAGTTCTAAGATTAGATGATTTAATTAGGTATCTTAAATCTTACCGTCCTACAGTTAGGATAGTATATTACAAGAGCTCCTCTTGTGTAAGAATTGTATTATTTTTAATTTCACGAGCTCATAGGAGCTTAAGTTGAAAGAAATGTTAACTGTGAACAAGTAGGTCATATAACCATTGAAGATCATTTTCTGTAAATAGATAATCCTCCTCAAAGCTTTAGAGCACATAGTTCTAAAGAGAAGAGTTTTAGGTCTTTCAGGAAATCTCAAAAATGAACACAAGATGTAATACAGTCCTAACTGTTTAAAAATACTGTATTTTTATTCTGTGAAGTCTTGACTTTGAAAAGGGTTTTCATCGATTCAGTACCACAGGCCCATTGCATGACTATTAAAGGAACGTAAAAAAAAAAAAAAATGAAATCACTGGATGAGATATATGCACACATGGATAATTAATCCCAGGCAGAATCTATCATCACAAACCTGTAAGCAACCCATTCATTTCCATACTTTTATATGTTTAGAAGATTTCAACAGAGAATAAGAGATGCCATGTTATTAAATGTATAAAAGTACACCAATAGAAAGTAGAACCAGACCTATGTTTTAAATGGAAGTGTTTGCAAGACTCTCCCCAAGAAGTTAATGAATTACAGGGCAAGCACTTTAGCATTAATAAGCACTAGTATTTTAATGAAAACAAGAGAATCTCTTTCCTGCTGTCCTGTGAGGTAAACAGTGCGTTAAGCAATTTAGTTATTTACTGGCCAACCCTTACTGTCTTCTTTACAAAGCAAGCTGCTGAAAGTGCAGTGGTAATTAAAAAACAAAACATGGCAAAATCCCACTACCACACAGCAAACAATCCAGTCATTCTACCTTTAGGACTTGTGGCAGCACTGTACCGAAAGGCAGAAAAAGGCAAAGTTGTTAACTGCTAGTTACAACCACAGTAGATCCAAGTTCTGATCTCATGGTGAAGAGGTGCAGAAATAACTGAATTCAGCATGTATGATTCTGAAAATTAAGCAGAATATTATACCCAAACCACTTACAGATTACAGACAAGATACTCTGTATTTCTGAGAGTACAATTGAAACGGACTTAAATTTACAT
Source organism: Dromaius novaehollandiae (assembly GCF_036370855.1). Lineage (NCBI taxonomy): Eukaryota > Metazoa > Chordata > Aves > Casuariiformes > Dromaiidae > Dromaius > Dromaius novaehollandiae. The sequence continues at coordinate 29,161,476 of NC_088102.1, forward strand.
TCCTGAGACACATTTAAGTTTTGCGTGCAAATTAAGCAAGCATTTTTTTTCATTGAACTGAATGTTCAATTCAGTTAATAAAGTTTTTATCTCCCAATAACTCTGTGCTTACATTTCCATTCTTTGAATGTTTAAGACCTGCTCATATGAATGGTGCAAACCAGATCACTCTTGGAAGTAACAAGCTTATCTTATTTAGTAACTACTGACCATCAAAACCCCTACATTTCCTAATGTGACCTCGGTGGTAGTTTTAAAATGACCTTGCATTCAATACATCAATCACTGATTTTTACAAATTGATCCTGAAGGAAGCTGGCCAGGGTTTTTTGTTTTTTTTTTCCTGCCTTTTTTTTTTTTAACTAGGCAAAAATAAAAACTCAGAAGTATTATACCGGGGGAAAAAAAAGCATTAATACTTCAACAAATGTATATAATAAGCATATGTGCATATGTGACATTAACTTTTCCACACCTTAGTGTTTCCAACCTGAATTTCAAGCCTCACGGTAACATTGAAACGATACCTAAGTTCTCTTCTTAAAATGTGTCTGTTCTTTGCTTAGGACTACTAAAATGTTTTCAGACCACTCTTCTAAGAAATTGTAGCACTTTATGCAAAACACTGTCCACTTCAATGCAAAGGTCTCACTCACAAAGAAATGAAAAATCTATATTCTGTTCCTTCACACACGTCTCCTTAGAAACTTCACAAAATAAAACACACAATTCAATCTTTGGACAGTGTTCTTTAATATTTTTTACTTTTAAGTATCCCTTTTCTAATGGGAATGTAAGTTTTTAATAGATTGTAATTTTAGATCAAAAATGTTGTAACAGATTTTTTAGAACAAGACTGACTAGTCATTTCCAGTATTATCTCCAGGTACTCTGAGGCACAAAGGCTAGGAACAATTGTCTTTCCAGTTTTAATATACATAATGTTTGGATTTCTGGGACAGTGGAAGGATAACTTTAAAAGAAAGTATCATTATTGCCTTCAAGTGTGCTTTTCCTATATTAATATTTCTTTAAACTATTATTTTTTAAGCTAACTATTACCAATATGCCGGGGAATATCCATTCCTGTTTTTCAATTTGGAGCATGTTTTCTTGGGTACTCATCTAAAATAATATATTCACTTACAAAGTTTAAAATATTTTATATATATATGTACATACTTTATTAAAGAAGTGCACATATATAATATATTTACACACACGTACTACTATTTGTAGTATTAATAATTGATAAAAGGTCTGAGCCAACTGGCCAAGAGAAAAAACAAAGAGATTAACAATTTTATATAGGATAATGCAAGCTGGCATATGACTACAAACATTTTTAGTTTGAAGCTTGAAAATTTTTGTCTCACAAGTATCCACTAATGGGGGCATAAGATTTTCAATGAAAACTTGGTGCCTAGGTCATTTTTCCAAACCTAAGGCATTTAGGGCTAAATCTTAAGAAGAATCTACTTATTACAGTTTCCACTGCAAGAAAGGCGCCAGGGTCCCATACAATGAATGCAAAGAAGCAAGGCAACCAAATGAAAAAGCCCTCAGAAATCAGCTTTGCAAGGAAGCCAAAATACAACGAAAAGCAATAACATGCCAAATTTGTTGCATATGGCCAGATAAATATATATCTCCGGTTGTGCAGATACCTTTCAGGATCTCCAGCTGTGGATCCAATCTGGATTTAGTTGCCCAGCTATGTCACTTGCTTGAGTAGTCTATTCAGTTTCCTACCTGAAAAGAAATGGGCTCCAGAAGGGTTAATTCCAGCTGGTAGGGCATTCAGCTGGTTCATGAAACTGAAGTTCAATATGTTCTACTCAACTCAAAGTGGGGACCTCAAATGTCTAGCTTCTGCCCCACCTGACCATGAGAAACAGGTCAGTCCTTTAACCACTGTGCTGATAAAACAGTTTATTTCTGCTTCTGGTCTGCTGAGTGAGCAGAATCTGGACTTAGCTATAGTATGAGCTCTCTCAAGAAACAGTTACATACTCCTGTACCCGTTTCTCCCTCTTGGGGTTGGCAATGGTAAATTTCTTTCACAAGAAATATCCGCTGCTAAAAAGCAGGCAAACTACTTAGTTTAAGAGATAGATCACTACTGGAGTTCAGAGGAAGGTGATGAGAATGACCAGAGGTCTAGCAAAGAATCAAGATTAAGCAAATTGGATTTCTTAGCCTTAAGATGAGAGGATGTATGGACAATATAGTAACTATCCTGCATTACATGAAAAGCTGCTTTGGAAAGGGAGTAGTCTTTTCTCCATGTTCACGCTGCATTGGACAAGCAATAATGGCATTAAATTCCAGCAACAGCCATCTAATCCAGATTTTGAGATCATTTTCTAATAGCAAGATAGTGGAATAGACTTCCCAGAGGGCTTGTCAAGTCTCCATCACTGGAGATTCTTCAGGCCAGATCAAGAAAGCATCCATGAGGAATGATAAATTACTCCTAGGATAAGGCCAGGCTGAGGCCATGCTGAGGAATAGACAAGATGACCACTTGAAGTCCCTTCCACAGCTCTGGGTTCCTACTATTACCCCCCAAAAAGTTACAAAATATCACTTAAACTGGCTTTAACTAGGAACATCGAGATCTTGCTAAGACATACATAATTTGATGTGGAGAAGTAGCAGAGAGAAATGGAGATATATATCAAAGAACACTACATTCATCTACTTCTCTGCTTTACCTTTGTGGACAGCACTGATACACGTTCTTTAAATGCACTTGAGGTGACATATACAACCACAGGGGATATCAGATCCAGGTAGTTAGCCTAAAACTGGCAGTTGGCAATCATGGGGGGCCAAGGTCAAAAGATAAAGCAGCTTGAATATCATTTTGAAAGGGCTGGCTTTTATTTATTTTTTTATTTATTACAGAAAAATATTTGTTGAGAATAGACAAGTACATTTATCTGTTGTTAGAAGAAAAACCCCTGCTGTATGACAAAACAATCTGTGCAGACAAGAATCATTATACATCAAAAGTATCTCTTCAATATTTACTAAAACTCAAAGATGACTTCTTTTTTAAGCTTTTGTTCTGGAAATACATTGTGCTTTTTATACTAGAGAGGAAAACACAGAGGTTAATTTACAGTTTCTTTCAATAACACATCAGGAAAACCTGATAACACTGTAGTGAAGTGAATCCTCTTATACATTGATTAATTTATTAAATTCTGTCTCATATACAAGTGCACCACATCTGAAATTGCTTTTTAAAAGAAGGCTGTTATGTTGAACATCTTAAGATTTACTAACACATACTAGTAAACATTTACCACTTACTTATAGCAACAGAACAGAACAGAGATTCCACACTCTTTCACTGATCAAGTATTTCATGCATGTTGTGTAAATGCAGGGAAACTGCACAGAGTACTACATTTCCTTGTATTAATCAAACTACCTGCACACCCTCAATGCGCCACAAGTTCACATACATATTTATTCCAAAAATCATAAATCTTTGCTCCTGGATTACAGGAAAATTAATGTCATCATTAATGGCAGATAAAAGCTGCTAGAGGTGAGCATTCATTGCACACAAATTAAGACTGAAAAATAAACTAAGCTCATTTAAAAGGAAAATAGATGCTAGTGTAACAATGCATTACTATTTTCGCTTTTAAATTAACAAATAGTTATTGAATTAAGAGAAGTTGCTGTGAAATTTCCAACATTCCACAAAATCAAGAACCTTGCAGTGTAAACCAACCCAGCTTACTACATGACTCTTAAAAGTACACACATATTATCACCTCTGAAATCCTTATCCAACAGCTGCAGACCTCAGATGTCTCAGCCTATCCTTTGAGGTCTATTTAAGCAGGCATGACACACAAGAATACATTTTCCATTTCTCCCAGCTGTACTGTACCAACCCAAGTGTTCACAAAACCCAATGGCAAACTGTGAAGAGCATTTAACTGAAAAAATAAATCAGAGAAGGAAATATGGTACTTCAGCCACTGCGTTGTCAGAAGGACTCCACATTCCTCTAGGTCTTCAATACATAACCCTGAATTCATATAAGTTAAACCTGCACATATTTAACCACTAGTCACTTGATTCCACATTTTCTGTGTACAGGTTACCATATGCAGAAGTGATAAATAGTTTTGCTTTATTTTAAATCACAGGCCATCCAAAGAAAAAAATCTACAGCTTTCTAAAAGCCTTCTAGATATTCCAGAATATTATTTAAAAATAATAGTGATCTTACGCAATTTTTTTTAAAAGACAAAATATATATTATGCAGAGTCAACGGCAATTTGAATTGGTGCTATAGCTCACCTCTGTACCTACCAACTTGGAGGGAATATTATCAATGGCAGAAATAGAGGCAGAGCAGTTTTAACACTAAAGCACTACACAAGCTTCAAATATAAAGTCAGACAGATAGTAATTCCTTGATTTCTTCTCTAAAAGCCAAATGCCTGATCTTCTCTTCTATTACAACTTCAGTAAGGCCTTCCAGGAATGCAAAAGTTTATCTACAGGTTTCTCAGGTATAGCACTGGGCTTCCTATTTTGATAGTATCTGAAATGTACAGAGCTAAAACAACATCAATAAGCTTATCTACAGTATATTAAAAAAAAAAAAAAGCTAAACATCTGGAATTTAATAACAGGCATTCACAGCAACTAGAATAGTACTACTCTTTTCTCCTTCTATCTACACCCTCTAGAGCAATGCCAGCAACACAGACCAGTATCATCTGATTTTACCTTTCTCTTTAGTGTGCCATGGAGAATGCCTGCTAACATTCCTGATGCATGTGGCAATTCCCTGTTGGTTGGCCAACTCACAAATCCCTAAATTCTGTTTATTCTTCTGCTTTCCTGAAAAATTTGACACTGTCTCAAAAGTATTTAAAAAAACACCCGATGAAAAATCAATGTCTATTAAACATATTTAAAATTGTTGTACCAACTACAGAAGTTAAGTTCCTAAACATGCTGATACACATACATGATTCTAAAATATGTCCATAATGCTCTTTATGCAATTATATTAGATTTCTTCCACACATCTTAGAAAAGAAATTATTTATTCTGTGATAACTTTCAGGCTACAGCATATCAAGAAAACAAGTAAGGACACTAAGTAGTAGTTTTAGTATTTGGGATTAAGTTTACCATAAACACATGAATTATAATAGTATATGCTTTACATAGCATATGCCTATAACATAGATATGAACAAAGATCCAGAGAAACAAAACCCAATAAAACATAACGTTTTTGCAAGTTTTCTAAAGACAACTATAAAAGAGAATCCTATATATAGTTTGTTAATGACTTTAGTTTACTTGCTCACTATTTTCCATACTAAATACACATACCAAGCTTAGTTTCCTAAGGAAAGGAGCCTTATTCAGCTATACTATGTGTTCATTTATCTGTCTGTCCATCCATCCTTTCACTCTAACAGCTTCTGAACTTGGTTAATTACAAACAGTTGACAAAGCAGTAAGAGGTAAGTAACGCTCTTTTCAGAGAAAGCACGTTGCTGCACAGTGTGGGAAACCCTGTGGGTAGGAGAGAATGGCTTACATTACTGCCTCTTCTTCTTCTGCCTCTTAAACCTCCCCTCCCCTAGGACACCTGAAGGTTGAAGGTGAAGTTCACTCTTGCTCCTGTTCTACCAGCCACAACTTCGGCCTCTTGTTTTTGAATCACCGAGAGTTCCTTAGGGGGGAATGAGAATACTTTGAAGAGGACAGAAAACTGCCACCCTGACTACTAGATTTCTGCTGCTTCCACTAGTAATAGTGATAGCAGGCTCAGACCTGCTTCTCCTGCATGCAGTCCTGATCGGACGTTTGTAACCCTAGAACTAGGAGAGTGGCTGCCCAACCCACACTGCAATTGCCTTTGTGGGCCACATATAATACAGGTTGGAGCAATACTTTATGCACGAGTTTTTGCCAACACTATCTACTTTATGCACGAGTTTTTGCTGGCAATCTGGGAAAGGAGAAAAAAAAGAGAGAAAATCACTGATGGTTTATTTACTATAGGCTAGGGTCCTGAACTACAAAAGTGCTCCTCAAAAACGTAGCTTAAAATATTGGCTTCATCTCATTACAAGCAAAATAGTAAACCTTACAAAATATGACACAGTCAGTACCAGCAGAACTGTCCAGGGCAGTAATTTTAATAAATCAGTCCACTTGGGATGAAAGAATGCTTATGCATGTTACAAACTATTCAAAAGCAACAGCTGAACAGGCTAAATTTACATCCACGTGAGAAGCATGACATGTTCACTGAACTGAAAAGAAACAAATTGCTGGTAGTTGTGGTTACCACTTATCACACAAACTCATCACCAATGATAAAAATTCCTTTTTTTTTTTTCTTTCATTTTACAAATATGACTTTTAATGAGAAGTTCTGAGCCATTATACTTGCAGAGCAGACTTCATATCTTAGGCACTGGACCCAATTTAGAGGTAAAGCGTCTGTCAATATGATTTAACGTCCTTGGGTTTCTGAAAGCCATCCATATGAAGTTTACATACAGCACTACAAATATACACCAGATACTGCTGTAAATTTATGGGGAATACAAAACCATATTCCTTCCAAGTGAGGGAGGTCAAATTCAAATGTTGGCAATGCTGAAAACTTTTCCAAATGATTATCAGCAGTTGCTACCTACGGTCTGATTAGCTGTATTTCCAAAGTTTAAAATCAGAGATAATGAAATTAGCTTGATATCAGGTATCAGGAGATAATCCCTGCTGTGACTGCGTTCTTCACAAAATAAAAATATGAGCACAATCTGGTTAGTTTTCTGTAACAAATTTAACAAATTATAAAATACAATAATAAAACAAACTATACCCTGAACACAACACGACTAGGGAAACATTTTTATTCTATGCCATTCCAAACAACACTGGGCTATTTATACCCTGTGAAGGCAAAAACACAAAACAAACACACACAAAGAGGATTACTTAAAATGAGAAACAGCTTTCTCTGAGTTGCATGGGAGATTTTTATGATAGAGCTCAATTCTGATGAAGCCTGATTAAAAATGGTTCATTTGTAGGCATGTTGGATTTGGCTGACTACTGCCTAATCATTACGAATATTTATATGCCTCTTAAATTATTTAAAAGGAAAACACTGGAAGAAAGAATTTTAAAAAATAACAAAAATATATTTCAGTCCAGAAAGCCTTCCCTTGCTTTCTATTTAGAGATTTGATGAGTATACCAGTCATACAAGTAGCAAGACCACGCAATAAGAGAATGAAAGAATCTGGGTAAGTATGAGAATCTAGTAACAGTTTTGCAATTAATAGTACCCTTTATCGCAGCATCTCACAACTTTTGTGCAGGTGCTGAATTTTAGGATGTTTGGGATAATTCAGAAAAAGTAAGTTTTTGAAACAGAGATAATTCATTTATGAAACTGATTTGTGTTTTGATTCATTCTATTAAAATGGTTAAAAATAATATGGTCAGCTGTGACTTACATACCATACACAGGTTTCTCAGGTTACACATACTTCATAATCCTTCCAGTGAAAAGTGTTTGTTTGGATCCTGTTCCTCTGATTCATATCTTAAATGCAGAACAATTTGTTTATTGTATTGGGCTTAAAATACATTCCATGTAACTTAACAGGCTATATTTATCCCAATTAGGGTTCTCACAACCAAATCATCCAAGCAAACTGCACATTAAGCATATTAACATATTAAACCTCAACTTCCCACTGAGAAAGTGCTACTTTACAAATGGGGACAAGCACACCCAGAGACTAAGAGCCAAATTCCCAGCAGTATTTAGGAACTGAGAGGCTGAGCCTTGAAGAATCTTTTCGCTAGAGCAAGCATACACACGGAAGGGTCATCTGCAGGTAGTGAGAACATCCTTGGTTCAAACATGAATCAATGTCCTGCCAGATTCTGAAGAAATGAAGTTACACATCCCACACCTTGCAAAGCACTGTAAGCACCAAATTTCAGGTACTGTGGACTGGGGCATTCACAACTTATTGCATAATAAACACAGAAACTTAAGTTCTTATTAATATTTTGTGGATATGTGTTAGTATATAATTACCACTACCAAATAGGTCTTTCGCATGCTAAACAATTGCTCTCACAACTAGACAGCATCCTATGTTTTCAACAGGCTGTCTCCAACTTACAGAACTGACTCTGCTAGCAATATAGTTAGAGATAAAACTAGTGAGGAGGGATGGGGGGAGGTGGGGAAACTGTTTCAGAGGTAGGATTCTCAACTAAATTTCTTATTTCTATGGCAGCATTCAGGCCATTCTGTGAGGCAGCAACTGAGCTGCTGTTCTATAATTAACAGGAGTGCTTAAGAACAGATTCAGCTGTATGACTGCTTCCGGATCTTGCCCACAATAGGCTTATAATAATCTATGACAGAACAGGACGTTGAACTCTGGTCCCCAGAAGTTGTGGGCATGCGCCCCAGGCACTTTGCTATCTGTCGTGTCTACCATAAGCTCACTTCGATTAATACTTTACATCAGGTTTCCTGATAGAAAGCCCTCTTTGTCTCACGATCGAGTCAGTGTGAGCTTCCCAGCTTATTTCAGTTAGAGAAATATGATACTCTGTAATTATGGTCTTCCTTGATACTTAAGAATACACATTAAAAAAACAAAACTGTATTTCCTTTTAAAAGATGAAATTTGATATTCTTCAGAATTTTTTGCCACATCTTTTACTCTTTGAGAAAATCTGAAAATATATACTTTTTCAGCCCCCATTCCTCTTAAACACGGTCCTTTACTTTTTCCCCCAATGGTGATTATGAAAAGATTTTCTTCTCTTGAATATACTTGAAGGTAGGAGACCACACATTTAGAATTAAAATACTCACTAGCCACCTAATCTTCTTTGGAGGCTCAGTAAGATAAGAAATGAATGCATGTTGACATGTTATCTCATTATTTACTCTAATTAACCTTGGCAAAGAGGATTGCAAGCAAAGTTACGTCATTTATATTCTCAATGCTTCATCTTTACAGGAAGATACATTCAAATAATAAGGTTAAAATAAACTACTTGTGCTTTAACTGTCACTTTCAAGAACCTGACAGAAAAGGAAGATTCTGTAGATATATCTCCATCTCTTATCATCTGAAATACAGACTAATACTGTATTTTACCAGTGGCAATTAAGGTTCAGCTATTTTCGAGATAGCACACCAGATAATTATTACATGTTAGAAGGAAAGCTGTAATTCTTTACTAGCAAAAGGTAAATTATTTTTGTGTTTATGATTTTCTCCACAATATAGTCATCTCTCTTATCACAAAGATGTGACAGTTTGTATTTTTGCTATTTGTGAGTTGCAAAGGCTGAAATAAATTGGGACAATCTTCAGAGCTGTTATTTACTTATTACATCACACTCAAGGCCTCTGCCTCAGTAGACATGCACCCTTCCAAGCCCAGCATTCTCTGCCTCTGACACATCCATCTTTTTGTCCACAAGACATACCCCGCTGAAACTCGACAGCAAAAGGGAAGGAGACCTTCTATGCAGCCCACAGACCAACGCTCCCAGCAGTACTGTTGTTCCGTCGTAGGACAGAGCAAGGCTGGGTGGAGCATGCAGCTGGTTCCTGTACTGACTTGGCAGCCTTTTCCAGTTCCCTTTTTCCTCCTCTCAGTCAAGATGGCACAGTTTTACCGCTTGTCACGCAGTTTTATCCCTGACACAGAAGTTATGCTAACTGTTCTGGAGTCACATGTTGGCCACCCTTCTTCTATACTATTTGGTCAACAGACCAGATAAATACCCTGACCGAAATACTTCATTGAAGGCCATGACCTCACAACAAGACAATCAAGAGCTAAGTTGGAAAATGAAAGCAAGCAACTTTTACAAGCAGTTTGCCAAGATAAGAAAGGTTGGAAATTGTTTGGCTGGTTAAAAGAAAGTCAAGGAATCAAGAAAAGAGTGAACCGTCTCAGCTTTAGAAAGCTGTAGATGGTCTAAGGGTCAAGGAACTTATAACATTAGTAAGTATAACAATGGTATAGTGCAGGCCACAGAATACCAGTAATTGGTATTTCACAAAGCCTGGGAATACACAGTAAAAGGATAACAAATAATTAACAACATATTCCTATAAGATGATGGGTAAATGATGACAGCTTTGCATTAGTAGGAGATAAGACAATGTGTCTAGCGATAACACTTGAATACATTGCTTGTCATGAAGTATTTCTCCTTACCTGCAAGCAGGGTGTAATATTACACCCAGGAGTCTGCAACCTTATAACAAAGGGAGAAACCAGTGGCCACCGCATTATTCATTGTATGCATTAGAGGTAACTCATATTGGAGGGAGTGGGATTCTGAAAGCAAGAATCAAGTTTGTAAGTAGGTGTTACACAGCAGCATTAAGTATGCCAAAGCATCTAAACAATGAGACCGAACAAGCAATCCGTCACTAGAGTTCATAGCAGATCAGAGTATTCAAACATCCAGAAAGATTTTTTATTGGTTTCTTCTTTAGTGCAGTACACAGTTTTTCTAACTCTTTGTAAACTCTCTTCTATACTAGTTCCATAATAATCTTGCAGATAGTGTCTGCTGCTTCTATGAAACATATGAAAAGTTAGGACAGTTTCTCATTAGCATTAGGTGCATCCGTAAGAAAAGGCTTGGGAGACTAGACAAAAAGTAGTCATCCCTACACATTTTTCTCACCCAGCTAAGATACAACCTTCTTAGAAAAATAAGTCATTTTTCACTGAAATCTCAGTTCAAAATACAACTAAGCATGTCATGCACAAATAAAACTACTGATCAATATGCAAAACTAATAATCAATTACTAGACACCCAACAGCAGTTATTCTCTGGCCAGATTGCTCTCAAGTCTTGTTTTTCAGATGGTATTTTGAAAGTTAAATAAAAACTTCTAGGATTACTTTTAACATAGAGAGTGTTTGTATCTCTAAGCTGTAGCTATGGGTTGCTGATTTACTCATTTTGTTTTCCTGTTAGACATAGCTGTGCATAACATGTAATAAAATATAACCAAAGAGTTGGAGTTCCTGTTTTAGGAACAGGAAGATATTTTACCTGCAATGGCACAGAAGTGATTTGAAGTACCAGATTTACTTTAAAACCAAAACAACAACATGAAAAAAACCCGTATCTTTTAACGAACTGAAAAATCACAGCCAAAGGTTTCAAATGAAAATGACTTGGTCATTTAAGGCAAGGCTCTAGACAAACACAAATTAGCTTTACATACACACACAGAATTTAATAATGACAATTAACTGTGTTTCTTAAAACTTTGGCTAAATTCAATGCATTTACAAAAAAAAGAGGAGCCCCTTGGATTTAGTAGTGCTACATCAATAGCTCACAGGTTTTATAACTTCACTGTGTTGTTTCTCTATTCTTCTCTCTGGACCCGCTGAAATATGTTTCCCATAATGTTGTCATCACTCCTCCTAGCAGATCACAGGAATCCCTTAATGTGCACCATCGGAGGTGTAATTCTCTAATCTCCAGAAGCTAAGCAAGGACTTCATGACACTTCAATGATGGCTCATTTTAGAATCTTTGGTTTGCAGGTGTTATTTTTCAGTAAAATGTCACCATCTTCCATAGAAGACAGGTAGAGTTAGCAAACACAAGTTTAGCTGAAAATCCCATTTAGATTCAGAAAAAATTTCAAAAATTTTTTTAGTCATAGAGGTAAGTTTTATAGGAAGTATTAATGAAATGTGTTTTTTCACTTCAGAATATTCAAACACCTATAATGAAGCTTTCCTAAAATTGCAAAATAGAAACTTATTTCTTAACAATTGATGAAAGGCTTAGTAAACATGAAATGTGTGCCTGTCCAAGTGTTTTTTGGGTCATATGTGCTCCTTTCTGGGCCTTCTCCCACACACACTTTTAAACTTCTTTGTAAAATTTTTGGTTTTCTGTTACATTACAGGCTGTAGTTAAAGTGAAATTTTGGGCCTTGGTTTTAATTTTTTATTTAATTTATTCATTATTATCTGAAATCTCTGAAAATTCTGTTTAAACAAAGTGCTTTATTTTTCCTCCACAACCAGTTCAGTATCTGCAATAGCCTTACTTGTAGCTAAATAAAGTTCAGGCAGCTTTGCAAGTTTTTGGCTTCAGAAATCTTATCAGTAGCAGACAACAAATTATAGAAGACTTGAATGGGTTTAAACATATTAAAAAAAAAAAAAGTGGACATCAGTGCATCTTTCAGGTTAATTTTTGTTTAAAGATATATTTGTACTGATACAGCTGGGTGCCTTTACTAATATAAAAGATTCTTTAGAAAACAGTATAAATGTAGGACACTCACACACGAGGATGAAGCAATTGGTTGCTGGAGGGATGACTTGTAGGCAGGCAGGTCTGAAATTACTTCCTATTCCAGAGAATTCCAAGAATTCAAGATTTTCCTTTCTCCTTTTTTCCTTTATTTCTCTTTCGGCCTTGAGTGGGCCAGGAGGGGACAGATAACGCTTTACCTCTGTCACAGAGTTTGCTCTCTGCGTCCCTCTTTGAAGCTTCCTATCATTTGTTTTTAACAAGGAGATGCAGAGCACTGGGAACACCTGCTCTTCAGGATAAGATGCGATAAAACAGATTCATTTCACACAGAAGCCTGGCAAACAGGTGAAGACACACTACATAAAGTACTTGCCTTTTCATTCCAAGGAAAACACTAGATGGGGTAGATTGCTTTATTTTAGCCATGTTTCAGAATCAAAATCACCTGAACACAAAACCATACACTGAACTGGATACAGGATTTCTTTCTTTGTCCTTCCTTGCCCTCACTCTGAACAATGAAGAAGGATCACATGCCATCATTCCATATTTTCTACAAAATGGAAAGCTAACCAATTTCTGCCTGCCACCCATGGCCACACGTTGAGACACACAGTAAATAACAGATCCTTCCATGGAAACGTACATCCCAGGTTTATAAATAGCAGATGTGGTCCCGTACAGAGTTAAGCTAACAAAGAGAAGTAACAATCACTACTATTCTTCTAAACTTTAAACAATGGAATTTTACCATACAAGAAAGAAAAAGAAAATTTTGAGAACACAAGTTAAACCTCAAAAATAAACAGCCTTTCATAAGAAACCTCAAAGTGCCCTCTTCTGGCAGCTGATACTAGCTGCTAGCTCATTTGAAATGCATACTACACCTATAGTGTTTTCTGATTTGATGGTATTCCTCTGACAGGTTGTTATGAAATTGTCTCATAAATCGTAGTTTGATTGCAACTGTACTAATCCACCAGAAAAATTGATTTACAACTCAAAAGTGTTAATATGAACTTGTTATGCATCTCCATTCTATTACTTCTAAGAATCACCTTTTGAATGAGACATGCATAAAATGATGTTTTAAATAGCAAGTGTAGACCCTATAGCAAGGATATGAATCTGTAAATATGCTTTTATAGAATAAGAAACATTGACATAATCCGTTTAAGCTATTTTAAAGCACGTGTAATTAAACGGTTCATGTTCATAGAGTAACACATTCAGGTTTTTTCCTCCAAAACTTTTGCTTGAGATTTGTATTCATCTCATGGTAAAGGTATCATATTAAATAGGTTACTAATTTGCAACAGTACTGAAGCGACTCCTCACCGCATTACTTAATCCTTCTTATTATTGATGCTTCTTTTTATAGGTCTACCTTAGGAAACAGAACATTTTGGTTTTAGCCAACTGAGTATAAGAGATTTCAGTAGGTAAACATTTTATTAGAAAAATTTTAAAATTGAACTCTGTTTCTTGGTGTTGCTATATAAAACATCCATTCATTCATTATCCAACCTTTTCTAAGTACTTTCATGGGTGTAACAGTTGTAATATATTACATTTGGTTTAATTACATATATGCTTTCTAGTTGCTATAGAAACAAAATAATCCATTTCTGTTCCTTCCTAAGCCTTTACATAGTAATTTTCTTTCAGGATACAGTAGTAAAAGATAATCCTTCTTTAGAACTCTAGGCACTCTCTTCTTTCCAAATATCCATTAATTAGTATGAGATAGGATTAAAACCAGTTGTAGCACTGCTACAACTAGAAGAAACTGAGTAATAAAACTAATAGGACCTTGAAATGGAAAATTCTAAAACTACTGCTAAGTGACTTTGGTATAAGTTTACTGCCACCTGCAGGCTTCCATCAAAACACATCCCTAGAATAAGACAAGAGTGAGGGTTGGGTTTTGGTACCTCTGTCCCCTGTCATCTAATTGGGAAGGCAGCTTGAATATTCCTATTTCTTTTAACTGCTTCAGATTCAGTTTGCTTATAGGAATCAAGAGATCCACGAGTTTTCCCCTGGTCAAGGAAATAATGCAGCTTATTTTTATTTACAGAGGAAAAAAACCTTCTTGCCCTTTCCCAGCTTGCTGCTGCTCACAGAGGCAGTGGTGATGTCTAAGATTTTCCTGATGAACTGGCATGCTAAAGAAGGATATAAGTTCTACCAATGCTAGCCAGCTGTTAAATAAGGGGTGCTTTCTGTATTTTTTTTATTGCTCAAAGAAATTACTACTCTCAAAAATATAGCCCAGACTTAAAGTCTAGCAAGTCAGACTTCATAATGCAAATAATGTTTGTAATTTAGAAGTCTGAAAGCTCTGTTTTAGCAGAATTTGGACATTATTGTCTTACTAAATGGCCTCAGTCCTTCACATTTATATTCTTTCATACACAAAAGCCATACTGAAAGAAAAATGTTGACACTTCTAAAGCTTGGAAATGACAAATATAAAGTTTGCCTAAAGTCTGCCTGCAAAGCCTTTTTTGAACCCATATGAAGTAATCCTTAATTACAAAATCAGACAGTATTTTTATCAGACAGTGCCAAGAGAAACTAGGCCAAGTTCCTTAAAAAAAAAAAAAAAAAAAAAAGTCTTTGACACACAACTTATTCCATTTACCCTGTAAATCCTTATTTGGAAGTTGGAATTTCTTCCTTTTAACATGTTCAATGTCTCATTCAGCACCACAATACTTAACTTCAGGCCCTCTGTTAGCTAGTCAATCTCTCAGGCTCAGTTTCACCACTCAAATTCTTCACATAATGTCTGGGAAAGTTAGATGTCTAAAACCGAGGTCTACAGGAGCCAGCACACTGAAACAAGAGTCAGCCCAAAACATCACTTTCGAGAACTACTTATCAGAAAGTCAAGCCCAGGAAGAATCTGAAAATGTTAAAAGTCAGGTCAGTTTCATCAGTACAGGATTTTCTATACAGAGAAATAAGGACATATACAATGAAATGCAAGTACAGTTATGTTGGTATTTCCAGGAAATATCTGTCTTACTGAATACATGCTGTGCCTTTGATTAAATCGTAAGGAGCAAATCCCACGCTGATTTATTGCAGATGTATCATGCAGCTGACCTGCAGATTTGCTGTAGAAACACTGAAGTATTTCCAGACATCAGACAGTTACTCTGAGAGGAGTATCTGAAAGCGCATATGCCCTGGAGCATCCTTCCTAACTGTACAGCCCCTGAGGTACCTTAGGTGCCTGAAGTAAAATATTGGCTACTTGGTCTTAATTCCAATGGTCACTGTGCCCTTAACCTAGAAGGGCCTTGTAAAACACTTCCTTAACAACTAATCAAGTGCTTTTAAAAACAGAGCTTACTTGGCCATTGTGTGAAAGCATGTTTGGATGCAGCTGTCATATGCACAGGCTGTGCAGAAAGCATATTCCATCTAGTTGACACCAGGAAGAGTGAAAGGCTCAGGCAAATCTGATGAGGAAGAAAGCACTGATGATTTTAGCCTGCTTAAATGCAAAGCCTATTGAACACGTGTCTTCTCCCCACCACTTCCCCTTGTCCTCAAAATAGCTCTTCCCACAGTAATACTTGAAAAATTTCTCCAGAAGATTGGGAGCAGTATTAGTACATCTCAACCCTTGTTTACCAAAACCAAAATCTATTTCTTCTTGCCCCTCATTCTAAAAGAGAAAAAATAACACTCCCCCACACAAACTGAACACAGACACAGAGCAGATGTGTTTGTTCCGACTTACATATTACAGCAACCCAAACCAGGTGACTATCATGAAAACTGCCAGTCCAAATAATACTTCCCATAGTGAAAAACAATGAAAAAGGGAAATAAAAGTTGTGTTACACTCAAAACACAAATGTATTTTTCTAGTATATGTCCTGTCACTTAGTAAAACAGCTTAACCCAGATTTAGGAAACTAGCAAGTACATTGCTAATCAAAACCAGACTTCATCAATAAATGAACAACAACATACAAACAGCAACAGAAGGTTCCTCTGAATACATTTCACAGGACAGCAGTGTCATCACCTACTGTATCTCATCCTTTTTATACTGATGTGATTGAAGACAGGGTTAAAGTTATTTTAAATCTGAAAGACTTAACAGCAAGCAGTAACACTGTCAACAATGGAAATCAAAACAATAGATTACCAACTACAGTCCTTTTGTTTCCTGAAGAAAACAAAAATCCTTACCACATTCCTGTTTAGATCCAAACTTACCTCCATGCAGACTTGTGTTTAGTTTGCCCCCTCTGACACCAAAGTCTGCATAAAAATTTCTTCTTAAATCCTGCCAAAATGTTCTTAAGTATTTTTACTAATAGCAATGAAATGCTAAATGTGAGATTAAAAGTTTTAATCACTCTTTGTGCTAATACCATGAAAACTATAGTTATTTGTGAATCAGTGTCTTGGTATCTAATATTTTTCGAAGTATATGCTACACATCAATCATTCACTGCAAACATTCTATATACTTACTTTTCTTCAAAGCGTAACGATCCCTTCCTTTCTAAAATTACATTACCCGAAATGGAATCAGTAAAGTCTGTTTAATAGTAAAGACTGATGAATAAAGACTCACAATAGAAAGACAAGAAAAATTGATCAGACTATTTAAAAATAATATCAGAACACATCTGTTCTGTGGCTAGCCTCGACTTCTGTGCAAAGGTTTTACATTTTAACTGTTCTTCAAAGTACCTTTTACATATAGGGAGAGAAGTTATGCAAATAGATAAAAACTAGTGGGCAGAAGACAGCACTGATTTTGAAATTGAGTGAAAGTTTTAGTACTTAATTGTCACCTGCCACTTGATGGAGGCGGTGAGCTAGTTATGCAGGCCTTGGTTTACAAATTTAAAACAAGATATTCCATGGGCTACAAGTAGGTCATTTTTATAGTTTTAAAACCAAATCAGTGATACAAAGGGCCAACATCCAAATGTTTTAAAAGTTTAAGGGCTTGTTGTTACAAGACACCTAAGCTAAATTTCACATGATACTCATTAAGTGTTGTCAGGTTAAATCAATCACATTTCAACTATATATACTATATATTTCCATTATGCAAAAGATGAACAGACCAGCTTGCTCTGGAACATAAACATACAAGCCTTTTCTATACCTGTATAGAAAGTTGGGTTTTTTACTCAATGCCTGTTACTCTTTACTTCTTTTTTCATATACTGTATCTCAAGGTATAAACATTATGCCTTACATCTTTTTCCTTTCACTGCTTTATACATCTTAACCCTATTCGTAGGTTAAAGCAACAATCTTGAGGCTTAAAAAGCATTACTGTAGCAGTGCAAAAGATAAAACAGATGGATAACAGGCTAACATAACGTTTATACTTCAAAGGACTAAACTCTACCCAAGACACCTCTGATATTTTATGAGAGGGAACAAATCATTGAAGTGTTCAAGTATTATAAAGATATATAGCATGAACCAAACATATGGTTTGCACATGAATACAAAATTAACCAATTAGCATGCAAGAAAACCTCTCATACCTTTTCAATCACATACACAGAAGTGTATATGTGTACACAACGAAAAACCACAGCTCAGCTTCTTTGAATTTTAGTTATGGAACAGCTAGATCCCACCTGTTCGATCACTAACACATAGTGCTAAGCTTGTTACTTTCCCTGTTAATATGAACAATATTTATTCAGAATAAAGAAACCACACTCACATCCATTGTCCAGTCAAACTGCGCAGTGCATAAAGCAGGAGTTCTGTGCCTAAAGAGATCAGATTAGAAACAGCCTCAGGAATAATCAACTGCAGCTAGTGGGGTACAGCATGCAGGTGAGGAAACAGATAAACACCTGAACAGGTTAGCATCCCCAGCATGCCCAAAATACAAGCAAAGAAAATGCTGCAGGGAACATCATTACTCTAGTAAAGACTCAGCTATGCACTTAGGCAAGGCTTAACAGATTAGTTAGCTTCCATATCAGTTAGCTTCTAAATTTAAAACACCAGTAAGTACTTAAGTCTCCTTCTTGTCCGCCCATGTATCTAGCACTGCTGAACACTAAGTCTCACCTATAATCATATTGGCTATTCATCAGTCATATTTATTATACATGCTATCCTCACTGTATCTTCTATGACTGACGAAGCATGCAAGAAAATTACACAGCATGACTGACCCAAATCAATTGGTCTTTGAATACCACTGATTCAGACATAAATAAAATAAACAAATGAAAGCAGCGGCACTGGCACAACTGGCATTTTTTGCACTAGATTTAAGTTCAGAATTTGATTCAGTTCTTTAAAACAAAGAAACAGAAAAACTAAAGTTACTTTCAGTCAATACTTGAACTGTTGTCTTAATATTTTTGTCTAAGATTAGGTACTTAAGAATTTGACTTAACTACAGAAAAAAATCTGCAGCAGAAATTGTTTTTGGTGGCATAAAATTGAATTTGGTGATAGGACGAGAAAAAAATACTAGCTTCTGGGATAAAACAGGACTGGTTTTACACTACAAGAAATGAAGCAGAATAATCAGCCTAGCTGAACCAAAGGCAAATAGTTAAAAGTTTTTCAGTATATGGAGTTCATGTTTGCCTACACTAACCCTTCAGCATCATCAGAACTACTGAACATGTAAACACATAGTAAGTGTGGGAAGTGATATGCTCTCATTATACCAGTAGATGGGAGTACAGGGAGGAGAAAAGAACCAAACACTGAGACCTTGTATACCAAGACTAATGAAGAGACTACACAATATTTTGTTTAGCACAAACTTTTTTGCATCTTCTGTTCTAGAGCACAGGCATTCTTGACAGCATTAAGCTTGCTTTACAAGCATCAGTGCAGATTAGTGCTTCCATAAAGTTTCTAAAAGAAAAAAAATTTGGAAAACTAAAAAAATAGAATATACACGTACAAATACTTAACATTTTAAAGAAAAAAGTCAAGTCATTTAAAAGATTTTGGCTTCCTGAAAACTTAAATATTCTTCTCTTTAGGATAAGGTATAACAGCAACTCCAAGAAGACTAGGAAACCAAAGAGCAAAGCAACATACAAGATGTCCACTACCACAGATCATTTATTTATATACTAAGATAAAAAATACGAATATTTTATTAAAAAAGTTTATCAAACAACTGTATACATACAGTTAATATTGTTAAAAGCCAACATGTCAATTGATACTTTATGTACATTTGATTAATAATGTCATACAGTTGTAGAAAAGCATCACTTGGCAGAAACCGAAGTCTTATTTCAGACATTTGCCATTTGGAAAGTAGTTACCACCCTACACTACAAGAGACAAATAATACAGGAATAAAACATTTATACGTTACAATAAAAATACTTATTTGCTGTGATCATTTAAAGCAATTGGATGTTTTCTTTCTCCAAGAAGACCCATCATAAGTGGAGATTAAAGTGCACATAACCAACAGGTTAATAATTCTTCAGCAATCCCACCTATCTTTCTAGATGCTCCAAGCATGTCACAGTAATGTTAAGGGTTTAGGACTTTTCTCTGTGGCTTAAACAGGAAGGAATTTCAGCTTTCTAAGGTTCATGAAATAATTCTGGTGTATAATAAGATGAAGTAAGTTACAGAAACTTGGAAAATAATGTTTGGTGAACAAGTCAGTGTAAATTTGCCCAGATACACAAAATTTCTGGGAATGTATTTTCATTTTGAGAAGATTCATATTTCCGAGAGCTGTGGACGAAACAAGGAGAGCGTGCAACAATATTTATTTACATAACCACCCTGGCAGTCATCCTTTGTGGGCCACATATAATACAGGTTGGAGCAACACTTTATGCACGAGTTTTTGCCAACACTATCTACTTTATGCACGAGTTTTTGCTGGCAATCTGGGAAAGGAGAAAAAAAAGAGAGAAAATCACTGATGGTTTATTTACTATAGGCTAGGGTCCTGAACTACAAAAGTGCTCCTCAAAAACGTAGCTTAAAATATTGGCTTCATCTCATTACAAGCAAAATAGTAAACCTTACAAAATATGACACAGTCAGTACCAGCAGAACTGTCCAGGGCAGTAATTTTAATAAATCAGTCCACTTGGGATGAAAGAATGCTTATGCATGTTACAAACTATTCAAAAGCAACAGCTGAACAGGCTAAATTTACATCCACGTGAGAAGCATGACATGTTCACTGAACTGAAAAGAAACAAATTGCTGGTAGTTGTGGTTACCACTTATCACACAAACTCATCACCAATGATAAAAATTCCTTTTTTTTTTTTTCTTTCATTTTACAAATATGACTTTTAATGAGAAGTTCTGAGCCATTATACTTGCAGAGCAGACTTCATATCTTAGGCACTGGACCCAATTTAGAGGTAAAGCGTCTGTCAATATGATTTAACGTCCTTGGGTTTCTGAAAGCCATCCATATGAAGTTTACATACAGCACTACAAATATACACCAGATACTGCTGTAAATTTATGGGGAATACAAAACACTATTAAATACAACTTTCACCCCATGGCACATCAAGCATGGCAATACCACTTCTTTCATATCTGGTTAGAAATGGTCAGTTGTGATTATGCTTTATTGAATATTTTCCTTTCTGTAGCTGAGAAATATATAGCTTGGACTTGCTTCCATCCGGTCTTTTAAACCAAACTTCATCATGGTTAATTGTTGTTATTATGGCACTACAGGAAGTGAGGGAAGAAGGGGGGTAGGGAGTAAGGGAGAAAAAAAAAAAAAAAAAGAATTTAGAAACAAAATCATGGACCTTATAAACTAAACCATAACCTCAAAACTGCAGCTGCATTTCTGAACAATAAATGAAAATATGCATCAGCTGTAAATGCCAGGCTCAAGAGATACAGGCTCTGTTTTAAGTATAGTTTTAAGAGTTCTCTAATAACTGTGCATCTTCACTTATCTTTAGTGAAGAGAGTTAACAAATTTTCATCCAACCGTTTTCTCTCCTCCTACAAGGAGACATCCACATTACAACACCTACAAATACTTTAACTGATTATAACAACAATAGCCACTCTTCTTTTAAAGATTACCCATGTTAAAAAGCAGATCCGTTTGAAAACATACCACAGGAAATTACTTAAATTGGAAGTATCTGGAAAGGAGTTAAGCAGATCGAAACCTAAAATTTATAGCAAAAACAAAGCTGTAAAATATACACACACACAGCTGTGAGCAACCACACCAAGACCAAGAAAAAAAGAAAAAAGGCAAAATCTGAATAATTGCACTTAGCTGAATCATTCCTTAAGGAACACTTCTTTGAGCAGAGTTTACAACAAAAAAGGCTCCAGGCATACCAATATCCTTTGCAGACTCAGTTTTTAAGGACTGAAATTGTAACTGAAGACTGATAAAGAGACTGAACTTGGATAGCGCTAATCATATAAACAAGGACAAGCATTATATTTTCAGTACAATTTATCCAGTTTGAAAATAGCTACACTTCATAGAGTCATCTGGTATTTGTGCACCCTGTCTATAACAACTATCCAGTGTAGAGCTGCAATGACAATAGATAATTGCACAGTAAAAATTTGTTATTTATACAGCCTATATCATAAGCACAACTGCAACTTCAGATTTTAAGAGCTGTATGTTTAACACAACCATAAAAATTACTGTATGATATTCCTGTGTGGAGAGTATTTTCTGATATTTACATAAAGCAGCAGGCCTTAGATGTTCTAGTTACAATTAGTTATGAACCTGTATAAAAATTAAAATAGATTCCAGATTTAAAAAAAAAAACAGTTAAAAAAAGGAAGAGGATGCTGCAAGTATTAGAGGGCTATTAGGTTTATCAGAAAGGTAGTAGATTATAAGAAAGAAAAAGTTTTTCCACAAAAATGTGTATACAACCTGTGAAGCGGTCAGAAGATGCTGTGGATGCTAAAAGTTTACATAGCTCCAAGGGGAGACTAAAGCAATTAATGAAAAAAGATCTACCACAAACTGACTGTGACAACACTGTGTCCAGGAAGCTTCTGAGCCTCAAAAGTTGCTGAAATCCTGAAAGGCTGGGAAGTTCCACTGTACGCTTGCCCTGTTAAGCATCAGCTTTTGGCCATTGTCAGACACAGGATATTAGGCTAAGATTTTTTCTTGGCACAGGACCACCGCTATGTTCTGTGAAACTACTTCAGAATTTTCTTTTAGCTTCAAATATATACACATATATATACACATATATATACACATATATACAAAATAATATATAAAAAATATATTATTAAACTTATATATATCATATTATATATTATAATTATATTATATATTATATCGTATATACATACATATACATACATATATATATATATATATATATATATATATATATTTGTTTACTAAAATACTTTTCTGTTTCAGCCCTGAACAAACACTGAAACTACTCAAACAGAATCTGTTCCCCCACACCATACACAGGGAAGAAGAGAAACAGTTAGCTTTATAGTAAACTATTGCTAGATGAAGTTAATGTTCTCTAATTCATGTTAATTTTTATTAAGGAACAATAGCTTAGCCACACCTGGGTAGTGGTTCATATTTAATCAACGCTCTGCTCTTCAACTGATTTGCCCCATTCAATAGAAGACAAGACATACATTTCCCTGATTATACAGATACATTTACTTTAAACTACTGATTTAAATATATTCAGCTTTTTAATTTGGCAAATTTTATGCAATACAACAGAGAAAATATATTGAGATATCTTAAACATTCAATCAATTTTGTCCTGTTATATTTATGCCATTCCTGGATAGAAACTTTGTAAAGAGAAGTAAATGCTGTAAAAAAAGTTTCCAACTGCTTTATTTCCAAGTATCAATCAACTGAAAACAAAGTTTATCTTTAACAGTAGAAAGTATTTTTCCCCACAATTAAATATTTTCAGGCTGGCCAACAGCTCAAATTCTCTGGGCAACAAAATCCCAACATGCCAAAAAAAATACCCAGAGGCTATTCAGGAACTAGTAAGAGCTTTGGAAACTTAAAGCCTTATGTAAGATCCTGACCTGACAAACATTTTGTTACCTTCAGTGAGATCCAACCTTTACTGGCCTCACTCAAAGTCCAGCACTCAACTTTCTACTTTGATAATGCCTATTTTCCAAGGTGAACTAATAAATAAGTTATTGATGTGTCAGTGTTTTCAGATAAGCCTTGTTCTTCAGTCTCCATCATGGTTTTTTGCTTTTGTACAGCACTGTACAGAGATGCATGAACTGAATAATCTTTACCTTGTAGGACATTCATCTTTCTTATCAATGCATATCGTCTGTCCACGTCCATACCACTCTC
This sequence comes from Dromaius novaehollandiae, assembly GCF_036370855.1. Classification (NCBI taxonomy): domain Eukaryota; kingdom Metazoa; phylum Chordata; class Aves; order Casuariiformes; family Dromaiidae; genus Dromaius; species Dromaius novaehollandiae. The sequence goes on from NC_088102.1 coordinate 29,185,189, forward strand.
CATCATAATAGAGTCTTCCTTCTTCAGACCTAGCACTGTGTAGATGCTTTTCTAATTTGACAGGTGCTAAAACAATCAATAAAAGACACTTAATATTGACTTGGTCAGTTAGGTTTATAAAAACACTTTCAGTAACTTATTTACATACAGCATAAACACCTTTTCATTGTCAAAAGTAGCCTTTAATAATTAACTCAATACACCAGAAAATTAGAAGCAAGATACGTTATTCCCCATCAGCTGTATTTGTTATATTTCCACTCTCAGATATCAGTTATCTTCCCTACAACTTTATAATATCTGCAACGTGAATTTTCACAAGCAGTGATATAGACAAATCCTCAAATAGCAGAACCTGAAAACTTTTCATCAGTGCATCAAGTCATTTACCACAACATGCAAGTAGTAATACATCATTAAAAGAAATATACCAACTGCTTGCCTTCTCTCCCTTTTCCTTGTTATTCATGACCTCCAGGTAATTACCTCAGTGCTAAATATTAGTTACCACTCTCTTTCCTGTAACTCTGCTTTTTCAGGGTTGTAGCTTGCACTGAATGTGAGCAGCTTTTGAAGTGTTCCTCTAAGATCTAGATGTTCTCAGTTTTCTGCCCCACATTGTGTAAACTTACACTTATATGTAGTAAGCATAGCTTACTAACATAATTGGTGTAACCCACTTTTAAAGTCTATATTTTGTTGATAATTTTCCACAATTCATGTGGAATACATAACCTGTCATCTACTGATAAATAAACAAAATCATCAGCAACCCAGCTACAAATCTGGGCACCTGAGAAAGAGGAAAGCAGAAAGCCAGATCATCCAGTTACCTCACCCCATCTTCCAACAGTATACCAGGCTAAAATAAATGTTATCTGTCTAGGTGCCATTCGCACTGTTGCACAGGCAAGTTCTGCTTTGTGAAACCAATGTTCACTTACGTTCTGGCTTTACTCTGTGTGGCCCCAGTGTAGCCATTGCCTTGAAACACAAAAGAAGAAAACAAAGTTAGTCAGAACGCCTAGTCTTTTTTCCTTTAACTGCCAAGTTCAATTATGAGGTTCTGTTTTCGTTCTGTTGCAGTATAGCTCAAGATACCTGCTTTTCCATTCCAAAACAGACTAAAACTTGGCATAATTCTGATTATGAAACACAAAATGCTGTATGAACAACCTACTGTTTGGATTTATTAGTTATACTCTTAAAGTCACAAATTTTTTCTCATGTGAACTGTGGATCACACTTAGCATTAAGTAGAAGAAAAACACTTTTAAGATCAGATATCTATTTCTTTTAAATAAATTCACAAAAAGGCAGAATCCCAAAAGACTCTGCGTTTCTTGCTGTTGTTTTAAATCATGTCACACAACAGCTAAGAAAACTAAGGAAAAGATAGTGTCTGCTCCTCTGATGCCATCAGCAAAGAGAGTCAGAGAAGTTTTCACGTAGGCACCACATTTTACTTTCTGTGTAGGAAATATTTACAAACATAAAAGCAGGATGCAAGGAGACTCAAAGCATTCCCCAGCAAGTTTCATAATTCACATGAAACATCTTACTGTTCCATAAGTTGAGAGGCACCAATTTTTGCTGGAGTACAAGCAGACTGGTCAAGCAAGGCAAGAATAGCATTTGGTTACACAAGATTAACTAACAATATGATAAAGATCTGATGAAGGGACTGTGCACTCAAAAGTTGGCTTATTTTTTCAAATAGAGAAGTTGGTCAAGCAAACTTCTCTTCCTGTAAACCCTGATTCTCTTATAACCTGGGAAAGTCACAGCTAAAACTTCAGCATACCAAGAAAATGGCATGAGAGATCAAAGCATAGAAATCTTGATAAAATAAACAATTTACTATGAGAAAGCACACCATATTGTATTAAAAAAATTTAATTTAAAACACAATGCTATGAAACTGCTGAAGAGTTTCTACTCAACTATTTCAGACTATACAGAATCGTGACAGTCTTGACACAGCCTTTAAGATCAGTTTATCATTGAAAATTATAGATTATCTGTTTTAGGCATAACCTCTCCCACCACCTCATCAGTATCTTCTGTGTGATTTGGGTTGAATCAGAAAAGGCAACAATAACATAGCTTGAACTGGCATCATTAATTGACCATTGCAGAAATAAAAATCTATTTAGAGTGTTGATTGTACTAGAAGCACATTTACATATTTGTAAGAGGCAAAAGGACTGGACAAAACCCCAAACAAACAAAAAACCCAAAGCTACTGGCATTCATCCTTTCACCTTACCTTCCTTATTGTTGTCCAGTCTTCAAGTATATCAAGGTCTTGTAACATATAAACTATATAGGGGCGTTGAAAAGTTAAGGGATTCTCTTTTAAACAGAGATAATAAAATACCCTAAAGATTGTAGAAAGATGTTAATAGCTCTATTCTGCCAATCATTCATGCAAGGAATACCTACAGAAATTGAAAGCTCAGGAGGAAAGAAAAAAAGAAAAGGCACATCTGAGTTATGCAACTCAGTTTACTTTAAAAGTTAGGAGGGATAACTAATACATATATATCGACTTGTACTATTGGAACTCAACTTAGGGATACAAAATTAACAACTAGAATGTACCCATTCCATCCCTGACAGTACCAAAAGCATTCTATTTACAATATTACAAGTTAGAATTCAAAATCATTGCAATTTCAATCTGTCACTGCAAATCAGCAACTACATCAGTATCAGCTTTGTTAAAATTACCATTTTTACAGTATTCTACATCATATTTCTTAGAAAGAAGAGCATAAACAGTGCCATATCTGAATATCAGATACCTAAAAATCAGTAGTGTAAAGTTAAGCCAAAGTCCCTTCCTTGAACTATCAACAATAAAGTACAAATTGTCTATTAGAGCAATACAAGCATTTCAAAACAAAACTACATATAGGATAGTTATTCCACTACAACACTCCTCAGTTTTTGTTTCTCCTCAATTCATTGCATAAAAACAATTTAAAAAGGAGTTGAGGTCATGAGAGCTTCAAGAAAGGAAGGTTAAAATTAAGAATGTTTAGCTATTTTCAAACATGCTTTCCTCTAAATAGAAAAGAATTACAAATCAAAAGTTACATAAGATTTCTAGCTATTTGCTTTATACAGATCTGCATAAATCAGCTAGTTCAAAACTTTTTAAGTCATAAGCAACAGCAGCAAATTAATTTGTTCATGAAAAATGATTTTTTGGTCATATGAGTTGCCTGAAGTTACTGGGTTTTTAGATCTAATACTATATTAATATATTATTTTCTGTTTGAAAGTTTATTCTAAAACAGAAAAGTAGTTCATAATTCATAGAATCTAATGCTACTTATCTTGACATTCCAATGAGAAGGATGACTGAGAGCTAAACATATGCTTTCACACAACTTGACAGTGAAGTTACCAAGGGTTGAGAAACTAAGCAGACATTTACATGTGCATTGATTTGTAACACTTGAGCACTAGCTAAAATACACCTCCACTAAACTGCATTTAAGACGCATCCTAATTGAAAAAAACCAATCATTATTCATTATTTGGATAAAGCATCTGTCTGGAATGTGTTCCAATCAATCAGCCATCCTCATTCAGAGTGTCCCAGTCAGAACATAATCAGGACAGGTATAAAAATAGATACCAGAAAGTGTAAAAGTGAGTGAGTGTGTTATAACAAAAGATGACAATTTTTTCTAAAACTTCTTCCTTCCCACCTTCACTTCCCCTTTAAGTTAGGTAATCTTGCCAAAACAGCAGGATATTTTGGAGCAGCTTCGCAATAAAAATGGCCTTTATGCCTTATATTGTCAGTATTTTGGAACTGGTCATTTTTAGGCAGTCTCCAGGATTCAGGCAACTTCTAAACCATCACATCTCTACACTATAGAAAAAGAGGACATAGGGAAGAAGGGAGAGAAGAGAAGAATGCTTAGGCTGCAAAGGCAAGTCCTTCTTTCTCTGGAGAAAGATGACACTGTCTCCTAGGTGTTATACTTTATTTTCAGGGTGACACCTTAAAAAGTTTCAACAGCACTGCATGCTCCTGAACTGCTATGAAGAAATTACCAATGCAATATTTTAAATTGCTTACTCTACCCCAAAACACTAACAGTCTCAATTCTTGGAATTTAGAACTTGCAGTCAAAGTGGATTTAAAGGCTACAGAATTATTCTGAAGTAATAAATTCAGTAAAGATATCCTGGTATGAAAAGCTAAGCCACACAGGAGAAGTTACAAAAGTCAAGGGGTTTTTTTTTTGCAAACATAATACCTAGTTTTTTCTGCTTTCTCTTTGTTCCTGATTGTCAAACCCAATCTCCATTACACCAAGAGTTCATCTTCTACCAAATTTAGTCTTTTAATAAAAACAGATTCCAGTAACGAGAAGCTACTACTCATTGATTCACCTTCGGAAGACCTTTTAGTCTGAGCATTACCAACCTTCTGTGACTTCACAAAAAGAAAAAAAAGACATATCTTTTCCTACCTTTCAATAACAATCTAAACCTCTCTGTCCTGAGCCTCTTCTCCCAGATTGCTTGCTTTTCAGGAACACAGCTGGACTGAGTATGCTTCAAGATACATCCTTCATCATGCACCATGCCTTCCTTAGTACATGCAGTGTGTAATTCAGAGCTCTGAAGTTCCTCCCTTCCAATACACCATACTGAAAAAATGACAGCAAATACTTGCCCAAAATATGAGCTAAAATCACGTCTATTTCTTGAAAAGCTGGGGAAAAAAAAGTTATAAGTACTCTCTATAGTGCAACTAGTAGTTAAAAAGGAGAATCTAAATTTTCAGAACAGGATGTGTCAACAAAGTTTCTTTCATCTGAATTAGATTGACCTTCCAAAAAAAAAAAAAAGAAAAGAAAAAAAAAAGACGAGCTGTGTAGAGAATGAAACACTACTAGAAAGAACAATGATTTTAGTAAAAGGATATCTGACACAACAACAGGTTTCTTTTTATCTGGACTAAATGGATCCTTCCTTTTCTTCCTGGACTGTAATTCATCATTCCATAATTCTGAAAAATAATAAGAATGTGCTATGAATCAGAAATATCTGTATATCGAGCTCTTTCTACAGCAAAAACATTGTCCAAAAATTGAAGATATCAAATTTTCTGGTGAGATGGTGTTTCTTGACAGAAAGAATGTATTGCATGATTCTGCAGTCATAGATTAATATTCTCAAGACACACGAGAGATGCTGACAATTACTGGACCAAAGATTGTTTTAGGCTTAAATTCAGTCCCACAAAGTCTATGGAGTAGTTCCAAACAGCATTCTACTGGATAATCCGAAACTCCTCTGACATAAGAACTGCACATTCAAGTAATCAGTAGCTACTAGAAGATTAAACAAAACAAAATCTTTCAATTTCCATCCACCTGAAGTAATGTCAATGCTATGCCGGTCTTCTTCAAGTCTTCTAATTTTCTCCTCCAGTTCACTTTGAACAGTATCATAGAGTAGAAGCTTTTCACTCTTAAAGAAAGAAAGGAACAATTTTTGCATTTTTATGTGACTAAGTTCCATCATCCAAATACATGTAACATGGTATGACACATCAGAAGGAAAAGTAGATTTAGGTAGAAGTTTTCAGAAGCAATAAAATGTATGACATATCCTTCTATGCAGTTTCTTAGCATGAGATCCTAGATCCTTAAAGACAGCGCATTCACTTGGTATAAACATATTTACATTTATCAGCTATCAATAGCAAGAACGCGTAACTATACAAAGTATGCAGTTAGATCTCCAGAATAACTGTTCATATTTTGACACAAATACAGTATTTCCTTATGGGTAGCAAACATTTATTCACAACTGTGAGGAAGTCAGTTCTACTCCATGTTTCTTTAAAGATCAAAAAAGCTAACCTTCTCATTAAGATTATTTTATTAAGCTACCTCCAATAATAAAGTTATAGTAATTAAATGAGAATGTGCTATAAAATACTACAGTATTTATTATTAACATATTTCTGTAGAGCTAAGAAATACCTCCTCACTATAGAAATAATTTATTGTGTGCATAAAATAATCTTGGTAGTTGTGAAAGCAAAAATGTCTACCTTAAAGCTGTGATAAACACACTTACTACAGTGCTTTAGAAAAGTTAGCTAGTTAACCCTTTTAAAAGAACATTTCTGATCCAAATACATTAACATAATGCCTTTGATGTCAGGGGTACCATTAGCATCTTTTATCTACAAAGACAAATGGAAATACACTCACATATGAACTTTCTACAGCATTTAACATAGTCTAACCTCTCTTCCATCCCTAACTGTTTCAAAATGAGAAAATGAGTTTTGCGTTACAACTGCTCTCATTTATGGTCCTCCATATACAACTGATAACAAAGTTACACACTATCTGCACAGACCAGTTATCTTTTTAAAAGCAGCACCTAAAGCCTCCAAACTCTGTAAACCAGTGATTTGGAGCTAAGCTGAGTTGTGAGCCTCAAGGAAATAGAATTACTTACTCTTTCATAAGCTTGCACTTTTAGTAAAACCCAAGTAGGAAATGCATTTGATAGTTACAATGTAAAGTTCATTTAAATTCCAAAGACCTCTTTTTGTGTATTTTTCAATCCCTTAATATAAGAAGGAAGTAACAAGTGGTCCTTCATTAGACCTCATGCTTTCCTAAGATATTGACAAAATGGAAATTTTTTTAAAGAACGTGTGTATATCCTTGCTTCATTGGCATATTAGGAGCCCTGGACTTCAGTCATAATCAACCGCTCAGAAGAAGACACATCTAAGTAACTGTAATGGGGGGCTGAGGCTATGTTGCAAATTTCAGGCTCTAAGTAGCTATGTTATAGAATCAGAGAGAGATACGTGTCTTTGTACTAGGCTACCCAGTATCCAGATACTTAAACAGAAAGGTTTATGTTCAAGGAGAGAAATAAATTTTTCCAGTAACTGCTTTTGAAATGACAATTGTATCACTAGCTGTCCAAGACATCATAAAAAGACATAATAAGGCTTCTGTTTTTCTTCTCCAAAAATGCAAGGTGTATTTTGCTAAATTTATGGTAGGCATTTCAGTTACTGTTCTACATAATTATTACACAACAATAGATTGCCAGATGATATTTTTAACCTTTAATAAGAGCCTGTTAATGAAAACTAAGAAACCTTATGTGCTGCTTATATGCAAAGCGAAACAAATATAAAGCTTTAACATGCTTTGAACAATTTCTTTAATGGAATGAAATATCAGAAGACAATTGCATTAAAATAGCAAATAACAGCAATACTAAAAAACATACACTGAACTTTGAAAGTTTGACACAGTAAAAGATAGATGAGATCAGCTATCAATTTAAAGTAGCTAGCACTACCTCACAGTGCTGTCGAGAGGCTTGAATTTCACATTCATACTTGTTCTTCACAGATTCCAGACAAAGCTCTCTATAGATACCTATAATCAGACAAATTACAGCAATATTACTCCCTGTAGCTAATATCTGACTTCAGAATTCTCTTTTAAGATTGCCTGCAAGTCCCAAAATATGCATATAGTTGAAAATGCAAATATATTATATTAGGCACTTATAGTGGCTGGCTACTCTAAAGAATAGAAACAGCTATATAAAAAAAAGTAATCTCTTAAGTCTGAAGATCTAAAGGAAAATAAATGCTATTTATGCTTTTTTTCCCCTCCCATCAGGCTACATATGGTATCAGCTGTCATGTTAACCTTGCAGAATAGGTCTATTTCATATTTCTGCCCAGATTATCCTGGATATCCTCAGTTTTCAGATAGATGAAGTACTCAACAGCCTCTTTATTTTCTATTCAGTGTTTTAAATAATGTTTTGGGGTTTTTAAAAGGCTAAAAAAAACAGAATAAAAGAATGTCCTTGTGCAAATTAATAAAATGGAATAAGGCTTCCTTCACAAGTCACCACCTCAATAAATCATAGCGATGAACAAGATTCTGCTCCATTCTTAGGAATATCTTTCTTGTGAAATAAAGGCTAATTCTTCTGAATATTAGGACTATTTCCTTATACATTTCTGAAAAGTATCTACCAAGCTGAGAGGCTGAGAACTTAAAAAAGTCTGAAAGATACCCGGAAAAGTAATATGTGGCAAGTGCAAATACAACATAATTTAATATTTTAAGGTATTAAACACAAAATAAATTGTTCCGGAATATCATCTTCAGGAATTAAGTCCACACACTCTAGTGCTGCTTAGTAACAGGAAAACACCCAGCAAAAATAACTTTCCTTACAGTTCAGTTGACTATAAATGAATATAGGACTAGAGAAACAATACTGGATAGGCAGTTCCTCTGAAAAACAAACCACAAAGTATTAAGCCAAGCATCTTTCTTGTATGCAGTCACTTCTGATGAAGAACTTAAAGTGCTGTTTTCTAACATCAGTGCATTATGCTTCCCCACCACCACCACTCCTTTAGTGCCCCAGGCCCACTGGCATGTCCAAGTCTACCAATTTATAATCACTGCTTATTTCCCTGAAATCGAGCAGTGTGGGTATGAATACTTCCAGATGCAAAAGACATCCCTGACTTGCTGAAATAGTCAAGATCCACATTTTGTGCTAATAGTGCTCATTGACCTGAAGGAGAGAAAAGAAACTCATGCATTCTATCACAGAGACAATTATATTCATAGTTCAGTTAAGTTTATTTTTCTACTTCCCCTCTCCAAAGCATAAGAGGATCCTCAGTGGTTACTTGCTGGAGCTCAAGCCCTGCTACTACCCACTTCTGTCAAGGTCCTAACACGGTAAGAGCAAACAAGCCTGTCCTGCATTTTCTTGACTTCATGATCCAAGTCTCTCCAGAATATTTTTCTGAATCTGATTAAAGTGGGGGGAACTGATTTATAACCTCAGCTTCAAGGAAATTTGTAGCATTTACCCTGGGTTCTTTATACTTTAGAACATGGATCTTCAGTGCTGACAAAGTTTTGAATCAGGAAAATCTCGAATATTCTGCCTCTCCATACCCACCTACATGAAAGTACTGACAGACAGTCAAATTTAAAACTGAAAATCAAAAACCTGGATTAGGGTTGCTTTCCTGTCAAACCTTCTGGGAATCCTCTGTGAAGCCTGAGAAGGCTAACAAGGATTGAAAAATTGTCAAGTAAATTTTGGGTAAAGATCTTAAAACCCAGAAATTCTGGGTCCCCAGCTAAACGAGGGAAAGCTATACAGGGAAGACAACAGGTAGGGGAAGGGGGAGGAAATGCAATAGCCCAAAAGACTTCTAATTCCCTTCACAGCCTGAAGGCAAAAGCACCAAGGAAGAGATACTGAGTAGCACTGAAGTAGTACCAGTATTATGAAAAGCATAAGCAGGCTTGTCATTTTCTAGTTTGGTGGCACTGTGCTTCTGCTGGATCTCTTAGAAAGGATACTGGCACAGCTTTTCTGGCTGGACAGATCATGACTGTCTGTCTTTGGCTCTTTGACAACCTGTGTTAGGTAACCCCTAGACAGCTGAATTACTGCAAAGAGTCAAACTATGATATGAAAAGACTTTACAACATGGAAGTACAGAACTTTGTCTACATAGAATACTGCCATTCCATAAGACTATATGGTTGTGTCCCAGAAGGACAAGTTAGTTCTTGTTTGCTTCTTCTACCAGCACAAAAGCTTCAATAGTTAAACACAGCTTAGATAAAATCTGCTACCGACAAGAGTTTTCTTCCTTCCCCAGACTGGGGCAGGGAGATAGGAACAGAGGAGTAGAAAAGAAAGAGACTAGAAGAGCAGGAAAAACATGAGCATCTAAGATGACAAGAACGAACTGGCAGGCACATCATGAGATGACATCTACACGTTTTCGTTTCATCTGTGACAAAGAGGTACAGATCTAATTTGGATTTTTTTAATAATTACAGTGATCACTGTTTTTAATTCAGCAATTTTGCACCAACTATGCAAAGACAACCAGACATCAAATAAAACACAAGTACACAATATTTTGGTGTGATGTTATCAGGTAACTCATGCAAAGACATAAGCAGCTAAGCATTTTGACTTGGAAAATATTTATTTAAAAAAAAAAAAAAAAGCACGCCACACTATCTCTAGCTTTAAAAATCTCTCCTTTAACAATTTGGGAGCCGGGGGGGGGAAGGATGACAAGACCAGAAAACTTACAAATGCATAGCAAGTTTAGATTATTAAAACAGAAACACTCATTTTATATGCCTACCTGCCACCTTTGTTCGGATTTGCATATTTTCTTGTAAAGCTGCCAATGGTTCTAAGTACTCAGGTGCTTTTCCAGCTATGACCTCTTGTAGTTTTGCATCCACTTGGCTTAATCTTTCTTTGTAAAGTCTTAAAACAATAATAAAAAGACAATTTTATTTAAAAACAAACACAAATTAGAAAAAATATTTTTAACAGAACTATTCTGCATCTATTTATTAATGCTATAGCACACCCAGTGAAGCAAAGAAATTTAAGATTTGTTACCATTTGAATTTTCCAATACATATTTTCCTTTTGAACAACATTCCTTATGGCTATTAAGCCTTTCTGGAAAATATGTGCAACCACTAAGAAGTGTAGAAAGTAAAGATAAAATGAAATGCATCTCCACCTCTAAGGATGAAGAAAAATTTATATGGCTAATAGGTGTAACATGGAACAGGAAGTAAATCAACAACAAAGCGGACAGGAGAGGATGTTACAATACATAAGAATGATGGGGCTTATGTCATGGTAGGGAAAGGCAGATGTTTTGTGGATAGAAATTCCTGCATTCACATATTTGCTTCCACCCTACCATGAACCAAGCGAAAAGACAGGCAGGCTCTTATTGGAGCAACTCTCATTGCAGTGAAAAATCCACATATCACAAACTATCACAACTGTCATGGGATAACTTGTAACTGACATCTTCTATTCTTACCAAACAGAAATGAAGACATTAAACATCTGCATTTTACCTGATATTCATTCTTTCTATGAAAGCTGATATTTACTGATAGGTGATGTTAAGAAATTTGCTTGAATTTTGAAGAATTTAATTCAGCATCTATTACAAGCATTTCAATCACAATAAAGCTCCATTCTTTACAACTGATAACTTAAGCAAAATATTGTATGGCAGAATCATCAATATAATCAGATCTTCCTGTATTCATTTTTACCATGCACCCTACTACCAAAAGTTGTACCATTAAGGTAACACATATAACACAGTTGGTATACGCTCAAGAACACAGCAGATCTTTACCATTTATACGGTTCACACCTCTTTGGGCCTGGGATGCTGGTTTTTTTACTTAAGGTGCATAGCTAAGTTATGAACTGTATAGGAAAAAGTTCATGCATATTGATGCATGCAGACCTACTTGAAAAATAGTGCCTGCTCACCTGCCACCCACCTGCTCATTGTTTTATTTTGACAACAACTCAATAGTTCAAACATACGTACCCAACCCAGCAATAGTCAAACAGCAATCACCTCCCTCCTCAACCTGCAGGCTGTTCGAATAGGATACTGCAGTCAACTGACATAACTTGCAATTGATTAAAATACAATTTGCTGCCCTCATAATCCGTGAAGGGCATCCCATGCACACTGTGGTTAACTTCGAGAAACGGCAGAAATATCTGCAGCTAGAACTGCATTGTGCACAGGGACACTGTGGGTCACTAACATCTGATTACACACCACTGAATTACAGCTAGATCAGAGCAAGCAGTTATGATGAGGAGCTGCAAGCGCTTGGAATCATGCAGCAGTTGATGAACTAGAACTGCTTATCCAGTACTTTCAAATAGTGATTTGCCCGAAATGGACAACTGTTATCAACCACTGTAAACCCTACTTATCTCATAGCACTTGAATTCTGTTTTGCTGAAAAGAAAACAGTTGCATCTGCCTCTTCTTCCACCTTTGCTGTCAGTCATGACTAAACACTTCATTGTTTATGTATCATTTTCTTCTTTCCCAATATAATTACCTCCACATTCATGCCTGCTCCTTCCTATAATCTTTCTTTCCCCACTCTAATGCTCCTCCTTTTCCAGTATTCCCATCATCACAGTTCTTCCTGCCCCTACAAACACCCCAATCTCTCCTGAACTCAAAAGCCAGTTCGTATTGACTGGCTCTAACACTCGTCAGTTGGCTCAGCTGTTATGGTCCCATTTCCCAGGCTGCTCCATGCTCAGCCAGATCAGAGAAGGATGGCAAGCCAAACAGTTTTCTCCATGCATTGCAGCAAGCCAAATAAATTGCCTGTTGGACAATTCTTTCCAGACCATATTATACAGACCTTGCAGTGTTCTGTTACGCTAAGCAAGCTGGATGCCCTAGTTCTCTTGTAGGGAGAACTATCTCACAGTACAAACACTCACCTCGAATGTGGTGATATCAGACTAAATTTTCAATTAATAAACAAACCAAACACCCACCCCCCACCTCAAAAACAAATAGACAAGGTCTCCTGAAAGTTTCACTTGTCAGGTACCTGATTAAGTTAGTTGCCAAATTCCTATCAATTTAAATTGGAACAGATGCATCTCACTTGTCTAGGCATATCTGAAAAAACTTAAATACATACAAAGGTCTGATTCTAATTCAAATGAGATTCATCTTCAAATACTTATGGCAAACTACAGACAGAGAGCCAACAGAGTCATCATTTTCAATACTGGTATCTAGTTTGTGGTAACTACGAGGACCTTTCAGTAGTACAAGCTATAAAAACCGTTGATATATTGAAAAAAAAATTCTTACTTATCAAAGGCAATTCTTGGGTCTGTTTAGACATGTCCTGCATATATAAAAGGATGAGAAGGATCTTGATGTACCTCCCCTGAAAACACAATTTCTTGTTTTTTGCTAAGTGTTTTGAGGCAAAAGACCCACATCAGCCCTTCACAGCGAGGCTTCAGAATCATTCCTTCAGCAAAACAACAAAAGTTATATTCGTTCCTGTCAGAGCCCCACAGCAGAAAAAGCATTCTGGAGCAACTGCCAGCAAATCATTTCAGAACTCCCAATGCTTATTCTTCTCTAATAGTAGCATTAACAAATATGAAAGGAGAAACCCTTACACCTTGCATACAATATTCTGACAGAATGGATCCTCAAATGAGGCACTTAAAACATTAAAATACTTACTGGTCTTTAAGGTCTGTAAATTGCTTTTCAAGATTGGACATTTCATCTAAACACTCCATTCTTCTTCTTTCACAGTCCTCATCATCCATTTCTAAGGAAAAAAAAAAGTTCAATTTATTTGGAACAATATAACCAAATAAATTGGATATTTTGCTTCTAGTGAATTTGAATGAAGCCTGAATTAGCCATAAATAGATTATCCAAAAGAAAAAAAAGAAAATCAAGCTAGCTAATGAAATTTTAGCTTTTGGAATGTCAGAAAGAGATTAGCTCACAGCAGATTATTACAAATCATTTGCCCTGTCAAATGCAAAGTAAGAAACTTAGGTCTAATTCTAGAAGAAACCTCATAAAAAGCAATTTGTCTTCCTCAAAACAGAAGACAAGGTCATTGCAAGGCCTAAGTTAAATTTCATGACTGATAATGCAAAGTGCACCTGAAGAGCATGTGAAACAAAAAAATTAAACACCGAAGATCATATGAGACAAAGGCAGCATTAAGCATGAGAAGTTATCAGATGCCATTGAAAAGTCAAGTGTACCTTTAGTTAGTAGGAGCAAAAGCAATCCCTGGAAAGTAAGCACAGCTCAAATGTTGTATTGGTCACATATAATTCACAGTTTTGTTCTATTAATATCCATTAAAAAGAAAAACGTAATACTTAGGTTTCATCCCATTCAATTGTGACAGTTCTTTGAAGCTGAAATATTCATGTTGAAATACCTGAATTTCATCTTAATGACCATTTAATATGATTGCATTTTTAATAATACAGTTCTTAAAAACAAAATCTGCAAAGTCTAGAATTTTGCAGAAATTTTATTTTATATGCCACCGTGCAGCAAGAGTAACTAATGCAAACTCTTCTAGAGTTTATTTTAATTTAAACGTGAATTTTTTTAGGTTTAACTAATGAACAGAAGTATAAAGCATATGTTTTAAAACCAACAAATTTCCACTCTTTGGCCAAGATTTTTTCCACTTGCCACACAGACATTTGATGTTACTAACCAATTATTTCCTCTGCAGCTTTTTCTTAGGTTAGGAAACAGAAAAATCATAACTGTAGTAAAAAGTGGCAGTACCCATTCACCTTCAGGCAAGTGCTTCAGAAAGTTGAATTAAAACTTTAACTTTGGTTTTCTTTTGTCAAAGGAAGCATTATTTGCCTTTTTTCCTCCTTCTATGATGAATTAGGTAAGTTAAAAGTTGGGAGGAAGTTCCTCAAAACAAAGAATTTCTTGCTTCATTGCTCTTCATAGTGAATCTCATTGCTCCTCTGTCTCAGATTTACCAAGCACTCCTTGAAAGGATAAAAGGAAAGATATCTCAAGAGATGTATATAACAAGCAGTCAGCATACAATGGAAGAGAAAACTGAACTGCTGAATGTAGGAGTTGTGTGCTTTTTTGCTGCAGTGCAGTAAGCATGAAAAAAATGAAAGTTTAACACTAAAATTCTGTTCTTGTCATCAAGAGATGCCAGTTTACAAGCTATCAATGAACCCAGTGCTCCATTAACCACAGTCCTCGACAATAAAGACTAAAACTAAGCTACAAAATTCTTCTCTTTCCCACTCGTCATCCACCAATCTTTGCCCCTTTGATGTTGTAAAAACAAGGAAAAAAAAAAGATGTTGTGTTAAGCCATATTCAGAACATAGAGATGCTCCAAAATTTCTTCATAGCAGCAAGATCTCCAGCAAAAAATATGTAGCTCTCTATGCTTACAGTACAACTAATCGTCTACTAGTAAGAGAAGATATGCAGAAGAAAGAGCTATAAGAACCATACATATGAAAGAGCCCTAAACTCTTGAATCTCATAAGAGCAGTCTGCAAAGGCAGCAGCGAAACATTTCATTCTTATACCACTAGATCCTTTATCAGCCTCTACACAGTATGAATGTCATTCTCATGGCTGCAGTGAGGCTGATGGCAACAGGCCACACGCTCAAGCCAGAACTCCTTCCTAGGCAATCTTCTATCTCTCAGGAGGAGTCTCATGTATTCTTGGCCGACTTTATCAAACCAGTTAGTTACACTGCATAGTCACGCAAGCAGGAAGGAGCTGGGGCTGACCTGATGCAAATAGGCCACTTGTGAGAGGAAGGACTGTCCTCAGGTAGCCTCAACCAACTAAGCAGTTACTCTGCCAAGAAAAATTGCAGATCCTGACAGAAAGAGAAGGAGATCTGGAACCAAGTAGAGATGGTCTGGATTCACTCTTCTAGATCATAAACAATTCTGAGCTCCTCCAGAGCTCCTCTGCTGCTTCTGAGCTGAGTTTAACAGCTTTACGCTGCTCTTATACCAACTACAAAAAGCAGCTTTCAAGTCTTCATCCTTATTGTTTTGCAAAACGGTATGGCAATTTGCAAAAGTGTTTTGAAAGGAATAGCTTAAGGGCCTGCATATCAACTCCCTGCCTTGGAGGATCTGATTAACTCAGATCTTCCACTCAAACTTCTTGATGCATGAAGTTTTCTACAAACACCTTTTTAGTGAAATTATCACAAGCTGTTAAGAGGAAAAGAAACACATTAGACCTCTCTGCCTGGATATGAAGCCTAACAGGCAGTGGAGCAGTATTTATCTGTATTGCTATAGTACCTAGAAGTCCAAGTCAAAGACCTCTTGCAGTTCATCACAGTACAGTCAGTAGAAACAAAAGATAAAGACAGCCTTTACAAAGTTTCAAAATATGGTATAGTCTGAAGCATTTGAAAATAGAGAGAGCAAATTTAAAGACAAAACTTCAAAAAAGTAAGTTTAATGCTTAGTGCACTGGGATGGGCAGGGGAAGGAAAATATCAGGCTGTTAAAAGACAGTATTTTAAAAATAGTCTTCAAAAACACACTGAAGCCCCAGAATAAGACTGAAAATCCAATTAAAGATTAAAATTTTATTTGGCTGTCCAAGGCAATACTGAAGCCAAAATCGATTGGGCAACTTTCAACTTGGCCAAATTTAAGGAATGTGGCAGTCATACAACTTTGTAAGTTGTCTAGATCATTTACATGCTATAAAAATAAAGCTTCTCTAAAATTTGAAGGAACCTTCTCATGAGGCCGGACAGCAACGAGCACTGGGACCTAGACAGTTGTCCCACTTTATTCTCAAGCTCTAATACATCCCATATGTTTCCAGCTACGCTTAAGGTTCTAAATATGTTTCAGTAAGTAATTCATTCACAAGTTTTGTCTTAAATGAACATGGATTTTATTGTTTGTGTATGTCTAGGGACTCCAAATCAAAGAAAACAGATTAGAACTTTAACACCTTCTGCAGATCAATGCAACACCCCTGTGAGGGGGGAACGGACTGCATCATCTCTTATCATCTTCTGCTGTTAGAAAATGATAATGTAATTGTATCTGAGAGCTCGGCCTGCTCTTGTAGATACTGAAATAAAACATAGCTCTCGTTTCCTCTCAGCTCTGTTTACACTCAAAAAGTGTTTGACTTTCTACCTGGAAGGCTACATTCTACCTGTAAGGGATGCTGAACGGCAATTCACAGGCTAAATCGACCTTTAATTGTTTCACCTTTATTCTGCCTATTAACCAGTTCCAATGAGATTCACAGAATTAAAGATTTTCAGAGACCCAAAATATCTTTAATAGACCATTCCCCACTACTTCTTCCACAAAGCCTTAAACAATGTACAAATTGGAAAATACACAGTCCTGAAAAAGTGAGAGGTTCAACTGAAAGCCATGAGATTTGATCTTAGAATATTTGCATCACTAGAGATGAAGTATTCCTCACTTTATATTAAAACACTAGCTATTAGGCTCAGACTGCCTTAACATTTCAGAGTTCCCATAAAGTTTCACACTGCACAAAGTATTTGAGGCAATTTTTACTAACTTCTGCCCCCCCCCCCAAAAAAAAAAACCCACAGTAATTCTTTTCCTATTATATCCAAATAGTCCAAATCAGAGTAACTAGGGCGGGCTGGTTTGAAGGCAAGAAAGAAAGAAATGGTACTTAAAATGTAACAGCACCTAAAATAGCTTTTCTGTAAGCTGTGGCCTACATAGAAGCGTTCCACAAAGTGTCCAAACCCTCATCTGGGATGGTCAGCATAACTTGTGGTTTTATTCATACCTAAAAGGTTATTCCATACCCTGGTCTATAAAATCAATATATTTAATACATATTATGAAAAGGAATAGGATAGAAATAGCACCAGTTCTCAAGGGCAAGTTATGCTAATTTTCTGGATGCATCTTTTGTTCTCAGGCATCTACTGAAAAAAAAAGTTAAATGTAAATAAACCAAATGACAGATTTAACAAAAAAAAAGCTCTTAAATCTTTTATTTTTTTTCTTATTGATTTTAATGAAGGCATATTTCTTACTGTGCTTATCTTTTTACATCTGCAGAGGAGATATGCTTCCATGGGGTAAGTTCATGTTTGTCAAGACATTGAGACAAGCGTGTAATTTCCTGTAGTCATTACTATTTAAGTTTTTCCCTGAAAGCATTTCTCTGTGGAATGTAGCAGAAGTTATATGGAAGGTTTCTTGTTTTGTTTTAAAGAACCATTCACAGATTATATTGATTTAAAACAAAGTTCATCCTTCCTCCCTCCAATCCCAGAAGAAACCTAGACAATGACAAGACAGCATAATTATTTGCTTTCAGTAAAAATCAGCCAAAGTGTCACTGTGGACATGCAAACTTCAAAATTTGCCTTTAGGAATATTAATTTGCAGAACTACAAAAAACTGAGCAACGCCAAGTTTTTGAAAAGGAATCAACCTCAAAGTCAGTGGTTGAAACTCAGAAACCAATTCTCTCTTCATTAGAGCCAGGGAGTTGGAGAAGAGAAAGAGTTAAGTTTACTTCTCCCATACCAAGCTCCCTTTCTCACACAGGGAAAGACATTCTTCATCTCTTATTTTGACTAATCTAAAAATGGGCACTCCCAGACAACTTCTAACTACAATACAAACTGAAAGTCTAAGATGGGCTGCCTAGTAGGGATTATCATTGCAGCACAGCTCTTGGACCTCATCGAGGAGCCCTTTACCACTCTGCATCCCACCCCACTTACTGCCTAATAAACATTTTAAGCTTGTATTCCCCCTTTACACTCTATGTTATTTCCCCTGAGAGACTTAAACTTCACTCTATTATGTATAGTGATACTTCTTGAAAAATAGTTGCATTCAGGAGGGAAGAGCTGTCTCTGTGAGCTTCTCATCCAGAATATAGTATTGCCTTTTTGTCCCATGAATGTTTCTGATATGAAAGTAAGTATCAATTTTTTATTAAGTCACATCTGAAAGGAACAGAGCAGGCTGTTGTGCAAACAAGGACATGAGCAGGTGTGCTTTTCCAGTTTAAGATATGATTACCTCACCTCCAGCTGCTTGTCCTGATACCCTCACTCAAGCTTGCCTATCTTCCAGCACATCCACCAGCACACGTGGATGTTGCATGAGTTTTATCAACGCAACCCAAGACAGTTTAAGCACTTTTTTTTGGTCTTGTTTTTAAACTGGATCATTTTGACAGAAAGGAGGTAAGGAGCAACTAATCGGGCCCAGTTGTTTACAAATACTGTGCCCACACTCATGTTTCAGTACAGAGCTATGGCAGTTTTGAAGACTGCCCCATGACCTGCCCAGCTTTGCATGCACTGGGTTATTTTGCAGCACTTTTGGTAAACACAAACCAAATTTCTTCCCCTATCAAATTGACCCTAAAGCTTCATTGCAGGTACTTGTCAAATGTGCTCAAACATCTATGGAGAACAAAAGGACTTGAAACAATGACCTGTCCTTGAGGCAGCTTCCAAAGAAACATGTTCCGTTCAGAGTACCTGGCTACATAATCTGAAATTAAACCCTAACTACTTTGAAGATGTAGGGGCCTCAGAACTATCCACTTTGAACTACTTATCTGTTCTTGTTTTGCCAAATTATTTGCCAATATAGATACCAATAAAATTGTTGTGTTTATAATAATTTTGCCTATCTTTGTAAGCCCACACCTGGATGTGGTCCACAGTTCACTGCTTGAAGAGATTTCCTGCATGCTCTCACACTAAAAAAGGTAAGCAAGATATCCCTTCCGAAAAGGGAACAGCCCAGAATTTAAGAAATCCCTGCTCCAGGAGACCTCTTGCCTAAACCCATGCAAGTCATTAGTCCCAAATTCACAAAAACACATAGATGTCAGACTAACTCGAGTAAGAGGTATTTACATACCCTTACAGCAGAAGTCAATCCAACTGTTGGTTTACATAGTCCCTAGTGCCTCCCACAGTAACACACTGGTTCACTGAGTCATTTTCACATAATACATTGGGAGAAAAATATTCCTTTTTTTCACATGGGTTTTCAGACAGCTTAGCATGCAAAGGCCCAAGAAGCACTGGAGACAGGGCAAGAAAGGGAACAGGAAGGTATGATATACCAGGAAGGGTGAGTAGGGAGGAGAGGCAGGACCATAGCAGCCCGCAATTTGATTTGTGTGGACAGCCGTAGACCAGGAGCCTAAGTTGTAAAATGGAGTTCAACCAGCAGTATTTTCCAGCTCAAAGGATTTGCGGGGGGAGGGGGGAAGGAATAAGGAATGGGGTAGAAGAAGAAAAAAAAGCAAAACCAAAAAACATAAAGCTCTATATAAACTGTGGACAGATTACCTAGATTAGCAGATTAACCAAGGCCTCTACTGGAAGACCACCTCCTGTCCAGAGTGAGCATCGACTCAGAGCAAGGCCTAAGGGCCTGGCTATACTCCCTCCCAGTACAGCAGCCACACTTCCCCAGCAATGATAGAGTCCTCACTCTACTTCTGCAGAGCCAACCCGGCTGTCTCTGTACCACACTCGCAGTGCTCTAGCACCGTGTTAGCTCATGCACAGTCCTGGACATGATCATCTTCTGCGAGTCCGCATGGAACCAAAGCTGGGCTTTCCCAGAAACTGAAGTCAGTATGGATATAAGAGCCATAGGACTTTACATCCAAGATATCCGAGATCTTGTAACATCAAATAGTGAAGGAATTAACTGTACTCTGAGAATTTTAACACACTCAGGTACAACAATTTGGTACACATAAATAGCTAAAAATGTGATTGCACCACTAACTAGTCTAATTTATGTTCTCCAACTCCTTCCACAGTGCCAAGCCTGGCACTCACACAACTGCTCAGAGTGCAGGTACAAGTGTGGGACAGGATCATGGCAGACTAAACTACCAAAAACATAGCTGAGGACCAGAGTTTCTCAGGGTTTTTCAAGCACTTCTAGTGACAAAGCTCCTGCACAGACCGGACACTATCTATGGAGCCCATGTGATTTCAGACTAGTAGTGTATATGTTTGATAATCAGTACTTCACCAGGCCATCTTGTAATCCAGCCCTTAGAATTATAAGGGACACAAGAATAGATAATAATTTTCTTCTAACACAGAGAAAACTGGAGAAAAGGTAGTCCTCTTAAAGCCTGAATTTCACATACTAATACCAATCTGTGCCTATAGTCCAGATGAAGTCATGGAAAAGAGAAGAAGGGAGTTTCAATAGCGCAGAGGCATAAACGCTTTGCCAAAGTGGCAGACGGCACTGGCATGACTTCTAATGCCCCCTCCTCCAAAGACAGGCCTCAAGAGACAAGCAGAAGAAAACCCAAATCTCACTGAAGCTCAGGATATTGTGTAAAGGAAAGATATATATGTATCTCATAAAAAATAGAGAAAGAGACTGTGTGCGCGAGTATATGCATATACACACATTACTAAGTGAGGACTTAGGGCGAGCACCTCCCCCCGCAGCGGGCCATGCACCCGAGCCCAGCAGGGCACAGCCGACGGCACCTCCCTCCCCGGTGCGGCCCGCCGAGCTCAGCCCGCTGCGGGGCTGCGGCGCCCGCGTCCCCGCCGCCGCCGGCCCGAGGAGCAGCCGCGGGGCCGGGGCGGCGGGAGGGGCGCGGGGGCGGGGTCACGGCGCGGGTGGGCCCGCCGCCACCGGGGACCGGAGCGGAGTCAGGGGGAGGCCGATCTCCCCGTCTCCCCTCAGGGAGGGCGCCGGCGGCTGCGGGAACCGCCGCGGCACCCCCAGGCCGAGGGGCTTCCCCGCGGGCGGCCGCGCTACCTGAGCTGTCCCCCTCCTCGGACACGGACGAGCTCTCGGTCTCCTCCTCCTCCGAGCTGCTGCCCTCGTTCTCCCCGTAGTCCACCTCCATCTCATCGTGGTTATTCTCCTTCTTCTCCCGGGAATGGACCGGCATCGTCGCCGCCGCCGAGCCCTGGGACACCCCTTCCCGCCGCTGCAGCTGCTGCCGGCCCCTCCCCCCGGCGCGGCGGGCACAACCTACCCCGCCCGGCGCCTTCCTCTCCCTCCCATTGGGCGAGCTGCGGCCAGGAGGGGCGGGCTCTGCCGCAGCGTCGGCAGGCTCGGTTAGCCCGTGCGCGAGGCGTCTTGGGAGTTGTAGTCCGCCAGGAGCGGCGCGGGGGGAAGAGGAAGCTGCCGCTCATGGCTGTGGGGTGCTGAGGGGAGGTGCGGGGATGGCGAGCAGGCGGCGGGACCTCAGCTTTTCCGCTCTTCCTTACCGTTCCGGGGGCACCCTCGGGACTGCTTTTCACTGAAAGGCTCTATGGTGGGCAGGCTGAGCTGGGGGCACCTCACACCTGCCCATGTCCCTAGCTGGTAGCGAGGGCAGAGGGATGGGGATGGGGCCTGCGGGCCGGGCCCGGCACCGCCCCCTCCCCCAAACTTTCACATTGTATGAAAGTCTAATTAAATTAGACTTAATTTAGTCCTATAAAGCAGGCAGCAACCAGCTAGAGTGGATGTGAGAAGTGGCTTTGAGAATGTACTGCAATTTGTGCAGGGTTGGGATAGGCTTCATGGAGCTGAGTATCAGTATTTTTCTGTTTGTTTGCTAATTGCCACTAATTGCGCTACATATGACGTACTGAACAGTAATGGCACTTGTTGGAGCAAGCCATCCGAGCTGTCACCTTGATACAAGCAACTCCTTAGCTTCACTGGAGGACATACACATGCACAGGGAAGTCCAGCAGGAAGTCGTGAACGTGGTGATGGGCCTGCAGGCAAGCGTGGCAATGCCTCTGAACAAAGCTTTGAGGTAGTTTGTATAGCACTGGCTGAGTTTTTAAGTTTGGACCAGGTTTAAGTAGCACAATCTGTCCCAGTGATGTTTTGTGACTTCTATATTGTATGAAACACCTGTGACTTTTAAAAGCACCCAGTGTACACAGAAATTGATATTTTCTTAGATCTGCAATACTAGGCACCTGTAATTGCTGAAGATGCACATTCCTGTCCCATGCCTCCACTTCCCTGAAGCGCTTTTCCCGCCTTAAGGGCCTCGTCAAGCCTTTCCCTTCCACCCCACCCGGGGCCTCGTCCTGCTGCTGCAAAATGGCCGGGGCACGGCGGGCTGCGCCTCTGCAGGGCAGCCGCGCATGCTCCGCGCCGCGGCCAGGGGACAGCGCGGCCGCCAGAGGGGCCGGGCCGGGCCGGGCCGGACCACGCTGGCTGCGTCGTTAGCTGCGCGCCTGCGCAAAGGAGCCAGAGCTGTGTTTAAGGAGCTGCCAGTTATGACTTCTGGTCTGCAGGGAAACTGGGTATTTCTTTTTTTTCTAATGGTTTGGTTATTTAGAAAGCAAAAACAACTGAGTTTTTGCCCAGGTTTTCCTTGTCTAGAAACATCTTGTGGGACTGCAAAATCTGACCACGTGCTGCTTCATATAGTTCTAAAAATTAGAGGTGGTTACCAAGGAAATGCATAGCAAGCTGCTGTTGCTTTGAACTACCATGGGGGAAGTGTTAGCAGTGGTGTCAGAAATGGCTAAAAGCAATGAAGAGAAGGCCTGAAACAGGAGCTGGAGATCTCCCCAGAGTAAACTGGTGTATTTCACAAGGTGGATCTGAAGTTTCACTTAAGAGATCCATAGGGAATTGAGGAACTGACAAAGAGAAACCAGAAATAAAGTATGTCTGAAAGACCTAAATTCAAAATTCCTGTTCTGGACTTGGCAAGATAAAAAGGCTAGAAATCAAATGCTCTGGATGGACCAGAAGAACTGACTGGAAACAGAGGCAGAGAAAGAAATGGCAGGAAATCAGGAAACCTTTGGCCTGTTAGTAACTTCCTAACTGAAGAGCTGGAACTAGGTCTGAGGGAGCTAAAAATAAGCCCCAGAAGGAAATTAAAGTTCCCATGCCACAGTGGAAATCAGCAACCAAAATGGAGAATTGAGCCAGAAAAAGCATTTTAGTAAGATAAGATTTTTATGTGTTTCTTTTATTCTATTTGTGTCTGTGGGGGCAGGAAAGAAATTGCTAAGCTATAGCAATACAAATATTTATAGTCTTTGGGGCAGGGGGGTGAAAGGAAAAGCTGTACTGGTTGATGTTAACCTCACAGTGCAAATGAATTACTGAAAAAAAAAATTAAGAGAATGGGATATCTCCAGCAGCTATATACAGTGGTCCAGTGCTGATGGCACAGTACAACTTGTTCCCAGAAATAAAGTGACTTAACCAGATCACCTACGAGCCCTTAATATACAAAGTGGCAGCAGCTATCTTACTTAGCTGTCTAGGGCCCAGCTCTGTGCTAGAAGGAAAGGAGAAAAGAAAAAACTAGCTGGCTTGTTAGAAGACTTGCAAAGACTTCTATTCTTGCTGTGAGAAGATACTAGAAAGGATGTCATAGCTGCCAGAGGACCAATCTATAGGTGTAAAAGCATGTCAAGATCAGTGAAAGGAAGCACTGAAAGTCTGCAAAGTGATGAAATTTCTGTGTACCATGAGTTTTCCCCTTCACCAGAGTAAAATAGCCAGTGAGAACAAAATCTTCATGATACTTGTCAGCTCTATGTTTAAAGTGTGTGGTGAAATGGGATAAGTATCTGGTATGCGATATTTTTGAACAACTAGAAAGATAGTCCATCAGCAGGGACAGTTGGCAGTAATGCAAAATTCGAGAGTAGCAATTCTGTTAAAAGCTGGTATTGGAAAAAATTTGGACACAAAAAGAATGGTTATAAATAACCTGTTGGCCAGCACAGACCATGACAGATGGTGAAATCTCCTTTCCCAGTTTGGGAGAGATGGGGATGATTGAAGATGGGAGCTCACACACATGAAGAAGAGCAGCTTGGAAATGCATCAGCTTCACAGCACTTAATCTGGGCATTTAAACCAATAATAGGAATCTGGCTATTGAACAGCATCTGTGAAACACACAGAAAAGTGGAACCTGGCACAACATGGTAGCTATTACACCAGACATGTTCCAAAAAAACTAGGAAGCAGAGACTCTGTAATTTTACACCTAATTTGTTGAATGGAGATAGTGACTGGAAATACATATCACTCCAGAATCTAGAAAGCTGTTATTATCTTTCTGATTATCAGACTGATTACCAGCTTTCATTGTAGCGAGTAACTGCATAATGAAGAATCCTACACATTTCTAAGTGCTTTACAAATCCTTATTAGAGATGTGGTCTGGTGAAAAAAAAGAAAAAGATGTAGGTATCAGTTTTGAATTTTTTCTACCCCTCAGGGACTGAAGCCGTAATAGCTATACTTCAGAAGAAAGGTGGGAATGGTTGAAACCTGTTTGAGACCAGGTTTCAAGAAAGTCCTAATTTGAAAATGGAAAAGATCCCTTTTAATTTGCTGAATGTTTCTGACAAGGAAAAGATTGTATAGAAAGAAGCCAGAGATGCAGAATGTGAGTCAGTAAAACACAGTATAAATGAAACCCTCAAGGAGGATCAGAGACAAAAGAGTTTCTGTTGGTTTTGTTCCAGTATAGTGCAATATATTTTAACGGGTTTGAAATATATTCTGGTTAGGAGTTGTTCTCCCAGTGCAAAGACATAGTTTATCTTGCACTGGGCATCACAAGGGCAGTGGGGACAAGGCAAAGGCAGCAGGACACAGTATATCTCATTAATGATAAGAAGCCTCAGAGAGAAATTTATCTGGAAGTTATACATGAGGTTTTAGGCAGTCCTTGGGCCTCACCTATAGTTTGGGTTAAGAAAGAAGTGGTAGTACAGGGTTGTTTGTGAACTCTTGAAAACTGAATAGGGCCATTTTGAATAATTTTTAACCATTATCACAAAGAAATGATACACTGGACGCTCTAGTAAATTAAATATGATTCTTCACGCTCAAAGTGCAATATTAGGAGATGAGTCACAAGAAGAAGGAAAAAACTATTTTCCCAGCAGGACAAGGTCAGCAGCACTGTGTGCAAGCAACTAGCTGTGTTGGAAGGCTATTGGATCGTGTTCTTCCCTCATCTCATGTATTATCTAGGCAAGATATTCTGCTATATGTTGCAAATGGTCTAAAGTAAGCTTAGAACTACTAATCAAAATAAACCCAAAGAGATATGAGTTATTTCTAAAAGCCCCCTTTTACTCTTGCCAGTGAGGTAGCGGGAGAGAGGGAGGCAAAATATTCCCACTGATGGAAAGGAAATAAAATGTACGTAACTGGTCCTCTCCCAGGGGCTGGCAGACATGCAAAGTTTCTGGAGGGCTTTTCTAGAAGCTCATTTGCAAGTTTGTCGGTATTGAAAAACTATTGCGTAAGCTGGGAAAGAAAAAGAAAGCATCTCGGTTGAGAGAGCATGATGGAGCATTTTCAGTTGGAAAAAAAAAGCAGTTGTAACTGCCACTGTATCAGTATATTAATATTTCAAAACCTTTTTCATATCAGATATGGGTGCTAGCGCTTATATAGGAAAACAAACATTATGCAGTGAAGGTGACTTAGCATAGCCAAAGTCTAAGTTCTCTGGCACCACTGGGCAGGAATTAGTAATGGTTATGTCTGTTAAAAATAGCCTTCGCATGTATGACAATTTCTGGTTGTGATGGACCAAAATCCCTCGTGTTACTTTGAGCATGGTTGACATAGGCTCAGCATACTAAGAAAGCAAAGCTTAGGTAATAGCTTTTCTTTCAGTTGGTCTCTCCCCCTGCTACTTGTGAAGCCATTAGCTAATTTAGGCCAAATTTGATGTGGGAGCAGAAGTGTCAAGGATACCAAGTTTCTGAGTGTTTTGTGAAACAATATTCAGGGAGAGACCCCTGTTAATGTCCCACAGAGGGAAACATGACCAGAACTTCACTGACTTTTAGCTCTTACTTGTAGCTAAGGCACAGGTGCAGTCAGGTGTCTTGCCCATCTCAAATAGCTAAGGGAGGACTATGCAGAAGAAGGTTTATGGAGGTGGAAAGTAGTGACTCATTATTCAGTGGCTAGAATACAAATTCAGAGGAAATCTGGCTTCTGGAAATCTGCAGCTCTTGGAAAAATTCATTCAAGCTTGAGATTTTTGGTGGTTGGAAAGACTGCAGTATTCTGACTTCATACCAAACCTTGACACAAAAGTGTTAATGCTGATACACTGGTTAACAAACAAAGCAATAAAGCAAGAATTGGGTGCTCAGGGGAACATTAGCTCATGAAAAGCTCATTCCCTCCCTCAATTACAGAAACATACAAAAGTCAAGTTCATCTACAAGACACAGGGTTGTGCAAATGGAAATGGAAATTTGTGCTTTTTTTGCAAGTGAACAGGATTCTGTAGAAGGAATAGTTAGCAGTACCATTATTCTCATACTGGAAACATCTTACACAATCCTGATTTTTGACTGACTGCTTAGGTCAAAGTGGCCAGCATCTCCAGTATCAATATGTTGCATTACAGTACTGAACTCTACACAGATATAGTTTTGACTATTCAAGCCTTAATTATATAGCTTTGGGGTCTTTATCTCTAATTAAACAGTTGCCAATTAAGTTAGCTGAAAATTTATTACTCAGGATGGTTCATAAACAGTAGCACTATAACACAGGCAAAGCTATATGCTCACAGGATTACAATACACGAACCTGAAGCACAGGGTGCTATTTAGCGAGAACACGCCCCCCCCCCAAAAAAAAGAAAATCAACTCACATAGGAAGGAAGCTGTGGAAGGCAGTATAAAAAAATAGAAAAAGGAGTATTTTGACAAAAGCCTCAAAGGGATAGGTGTAAGCTAAATAAAAAGAGATGAGAAAGCAGTGGAATGCTCTTTTTTTCTTCTTGTAAGTTTATTGTTTTCTTCTTGAAGGATCCTGCGGACAAACAACTCTTTGGTATGATGTAAGTATGAACGTCTGAGAGATCATATTTAAGAGCTCATCCTCAATAAAAGGGATGTACTTGGTGAAATTCTGAATAATTTTAACTCACTTTTTATCATGTGGTATAAATATTAGTAAAGCAGGGTTACCCGAAACTTGAATTGCTCGAGTGGATTGATTGAAGAATCCAAAATACAGTCTTTCTTTCCAGAAATGTGGACTGCTGGACCAAGTTAGAACTTAAGTGTTTTTGCTTTCTTTTTCGAAAAATACTTTTTGTTTTTTGAAGTACTTGATGATAGCTGACCTTTTTTTGGAAATCTAAATGTTAGATGACTCGTGAAAAGGTAATTGATGGTATGAATGTGACCCAGTTGCCATCACTACCTTGACTGTCCACTGGGGATCTGTAGAGAGTTAAGGGGAATACAGTTCTGCAACACTTGGTTTTCTACACTATTTCTTAAAAACTTCAGTTGAACTCACCTATGGAGGTCCCCTCATGGCTGCACAAAAGTATTTGTAAAGTTCTTTCTTTAAAATGGACATGAAAGATTTGGGTGCAGTAATAGGCACCTGGAATGTAGCAGAACCTAACCCTTCCCTAACTAATCCTGACATTTTCTAACCTTGTCTGCCATGCATAATCAATGTCATTGAAGTCACATGCTTCAAAGTCAAGCCTTTGCAAGATTATGGTCTTTTAACTGTGTACAGAACATGCCCTTCCCACCAGGTATGCTTTGAACGAGGAGGTTCCTCTCTGGAAGTTGTTTTAACTCAGTTAACACCACTCCCTCCTTTCATTTAATATTTTGGTGACATTTTATTGTATATAATTAGCTTCTTTTAAGCTCTGCGTTGAGTTAAAGACCTAAAAATCATTTAAAAAGCAACCAAAGTTTCCCCCAAAATTTTTTAAAAGTTGTCAAAATACAAAAATTGTTCTTAGAACTCATGAAATTTAGAAAACAAAGCACTTAAAAATCAATGTGAGAATAGTTACAGCTGTCAAATTTTACAAAATGTGTTGTGCTATCGTAAAATGAATTATTGTAACGCTAGCTATAACATAACATTACTTATCTTTATACCTTATAATGACAGAACTGTGTAATGATTTGTGACAGACCACAGGTAGCCAGATGACACTGACTCCCTCACTGATGTACTGCTGACTAAACCCCGTTGCCCTAATGCTTATAATACTAACCATTGTCATACATTTAAATACTCAGGTTTTTCTATTTATGTAGCTGGTACATCATTCAAACTATTGACAACACTTATGATTTTATAACAAATCTCAAATAGTTAAATATATATTTAAAACTATATTAAAACTGCAGCCTTTGGAATCAGACAGAAGGAACTTGATTTCCTTGATACAAGAACAAGCACCACAGCCTGACTATTAAAAAAAATCCAGGTGAAGAAACATCATGAGCCTTAAATGATCCAGTAGCAGAAGTCAATTGAAAAATCCAGGAATTCTTTATTTCATAAATTTTATGATTACAAGCCAGTGTCAGGATTTTAGGAGAAAATTTGTGCTTTTCAGTATTACTAATTCAGCCCTTAGCAACAGAGCGTATATGGCATCCTGTAGAGTTCCCTGACTGTTGGTGCAAGCCTCACTGGGGAGGCTGCACGTGGAGCTCACAAATTTGTTCGCTCGAGCCTGTTTCTCACATCATTGCAGATGAGCTCGGGCATGACTGCACCGAGGAGCGCGGCATGGCTGCGGCGCCACCAGGCTGGATCCTGCCATGCTTGGCCGCTCGGCCTCTGCGTCAGCACTGCTGCCAACGTGGGGAGCAGCCAGAGGCAGAAGCAGCTCCGCATGGGAGTTGCAGGATTGTAAGGGCTGGTGTGGGAAGAGGAACCGTGAGACCCAGATCATCTCCAGTTGCCCAACTGAAGCTTGGTTAAGAGAGAGTTTGGCATCACAGCCTTGGTGAATATGGTAGTGGGCCTGGGTTTGATTTCGTTATTTCCTGCTGGCCTTGGTGATTCACCTTAACCTCACTACATTTCAGTGTCTCTCTATAACCGGTAGTACCCGCTCTGTCTTATTAATATGGATTTATATTTTTATATATTAATATGGACTTTATATTTTACTTTGAAATAGCTGGAATACAGTTTCCTGCAGCGGTTACTGTTGCTGAATGCAGCAGAAGATGCTGCAGCGAGCCCCCTGTTTTCCTGCTCTGTTCCCTGCTGCGCCGCCTCCCGCTACGCACCGCCTCAAAACACTGGCGAGAGGCGACTTTGCAGCTTGGGGCCGGGGCCGGGGCCGGGGCCGGGGCCCGGGACTGGCTCTGCCCCGCCCCCCCCCCGCCTACGAGGTGCGCTTCGAAGCGCGGGATGTGACGTCGCAGCGCGGTTGCCATAGGGACGCCTGGGGTCGCACCTGACGGCTGTCGTGAAGCAGCGGGAGGAGAAGAGCGAGCGGGGGAAGGAGGAAGGGGGAGCACAGGCCCGGCCCTCGGGGAGTCTACTCCGCGCCCCTCCGCCCCCGCCGTATCGGAGTCGGAGGCAGCGCTACCGCCGTGGGCTATGTAGGGGCCCCGGTGCGGGCGGATCCGGAGGCCGCTGCCCGCCTCTGGAGCGCGGCGCCGGGGCCGGGCCCGGCGGAATGTTCTCCAAGAAGCCGCACGGGGACGTGCGGAAATCCACGCAGAAGGTTCTGGACACCCGCAAGGACCCGCTCACCCGCCTCAAGCACCTGCGCGTCCTCATCGGTGAGGCGGGGGGCGGGGAGGGCCTCGGCGGGGGGCTGCGGCCCGCGGAGCCGCGCTGCCGGGCCCGGTCCCGGGCCGCGCCGAGCGGCCGATGGCCTCCGAAACGCGGAGGGGTCGGCGGGCGGGGAGCTCCTGGCCGCGGGGGGAGAGGGGCGCCCTGCGGCCGGCAGGGGGGCCGGGCGCGCCGCGGCGGGCGGCGTCGGCGGGCGCGGAGCTTCGGGCGGAGCCGAGCGACGCTCCGCTCCGCGCCGCAGCGCGGCCGTGCCGAGGGGCGTAATGCGATAGGGGCGGAAAGCCGGGGTGTTCCTCTCCCCTGAAATGTTCCCTACAGCTGCATCAGTGCTGCTGAGTTGGTGCGTTTGAGCAGGAGCAGCTGGTGAGCACTGGTGGTGGTTGTGACTCCCGAATCCATTTTCTGTAAATACTTGGAGCAATTACTTATGTTCGTTTATGTTTTCAAGGTAGGGGCTGCTGTGGTACATGCTCGCTGCTGTGGTACATGCTCACTGCTGTAGATGAGCATTCGTGAGTGGGTAGTCTCAGAGCACTTTTGTTTTGGGAACTGGCCAAAGAGGGAGCATAAGCACTTCAAGCACTGGCATATTATTTTGTGGGCATCTGTTTAGTCTGACCAGTGAATTATAAGTTGTGATTATATGCAGTAATTATGTAATGAGAAAACAGAGGTAACTAGTCAGAAATACTTGTTACCTGGACATATCTGTGAAAATCGAAGTCCTTGTCATCAGTTGTCCTTGAAAAAAGAGGCTTGCTTTGGAGTGTGTTTTGGGCCCTTGAATTCTGCAAGTGCATGTGTTGCTTCTGACAGTTCGTCAACACGTGAGCAGAGCTGGGTCAAGGGCAACCGCATTTCATATTTAGAACAGGATATTGACTTCTGCCCAAAATCTGTGGATGTTTAAGTAGCTTGCCTGTAAACTAAAGCTAGATTCTTTCCTTTTAAAGAAGGCAGCTGTTGCTCGTTTTTCTCTTACATTACTATTTGAAGGAAGAGCTTTTTACACATGGCAGCATCTGCTGTTGCATGACATTGTTTCAAAAGCATAAATAATTATTATATTGCAGAAAATAAGAGTACTGTTTTATAGTTAAAATTCCAGACGCTTCAGTAGTCACATGAATCTACTTGCCTCACTCAGAATCATAGAACTCTTCTTAACTACCTATACTTAGCCAGTTGTGGCTTGTTTTTGTGTTGATTTTTATTTATTTTAATTTACCTCATCAGTTGAAGAAACTTAGAATGAATTTTACAAAGAAACTAAGTACAATTCTGAATTTAGGTTTCCTGTCTAAAATGTATTGTATATTTCTAGTTTTGTTTTAGTCTACAAAACACTGTATGTGTCTGGTTTTGGTCTGGTCTATTCTGAGTTTGGTATTACTGCCTTTAATTTACAAGATTTTTACTTCAGCTTCATTAGTACTCAGATGCAAAGGATTACAGCTTTATTGAGCCACGAGCTCTGTATCAAGCAAAAGGTTGTTATCTAATCTAAGGTTTCTGCTTACTGACTGTAGGACAGACTAAATCTGCTGGGGCGTGTTTTCATGTGACATCCATTCCTCTTTCTCCTGCACATGCGTATATCTCAGCTGCAGAAGCACAGCTCCCACATATGCTTTCTCCAAGTTTGGGAGAATACAATCCAGTGTATGACTGTGTAAGTAGGGGAAGTTCCTGAGGAGTAACAGTGCTCTTCTGTATGTCTATCTTGGAGCCACCTACAGGATTTTGTTATTGTGCAGATATGTCTTAGATCCATAAGGTATGAAACCAAGTTTTTTTCTTTTTTTTTCCTTTCTTTTTTTTCCCCCCCCCTTCTGGATACTTCAGAACTTACTCCTGCTTTGATTCATGAGAACTATATCGTGGATTTGAAGTCTGTCTTCTGCTATGCTCACCTCTTTGCCTTACTACTTAAATCTTACTGCTTCATAAACTGGCTTTCAGAGCATCAGCTGTACACCCTTTCTTCTCCAGCTATTTGTTTGACCAGTTTGCAGGACCAAATTAAAAAAATATGCCTGCATTGGATAGACTGCTGCCTGAGACCTTAGGTGACTTCGCATGCAGACACCATCCTGCAGCTTGAGCAATGAAGTGCTACATTTTCCTGTTGATCTTTTTTTTTTTTTTTCCCCCCCCTCCCCAGTGACAACTGCCCCACAGCATATTAATTGTCATGTTTCCATTTGCTCAAGCTAGCTATTGCCAGCAGCCTATCTGGGGGGAAAAAACACATCTGTTCAGCTGTTCTCTACATCTTTGCGAATGAAGACTGGTTTGTCTTGCTTATGCAATTAGCATCTGCACGTTGGAGACCAGAAGACCATGAAGAAAAGAATTCTCTGCTGTTTCACTTTCAAAAAGTAGAAAGAAGTTTCTTCTGTTCGTAAGCTTGAGAACCTTTCAGTAGACCTGCAGGGTATATTGAACAAGAGTCAAAATATTTTTTGTTGTTGCTCTTTTTAGTCTTTGGTATAGCGATGATAAACCAAAGCATGGCCATGGATTCATGGTTATTACTTTTAATTATGACTTGGGGGAAGAAGGAGAAGTATCGGTTCATCTTCCTGTTCTTGAGGCGTCCAAGGCACTCATTCTCCAAGAAGACATTACTAAAATAATGAAGTAATCTTGAAAAGAGATAGAGTGCTCATGAATTATAAGACTGCTCCTTGTCTATTAGCCAAAGAGGAGAATTCTTAAAATTTCATTATGATGAAAGTTTGACAGTTGGATCTTACAAGGCAGTGTTTCAAGATAGACATCATCTAAAAATATTTAAGTTGGGGAATAATGAGAGAGTATAATATTGTTGTTAGTCAGGACCAAAAGAGACTGAACAATTTCAGAGAACTTAATGAAGCTAAGTGGATGCATAGTAGAGAGGCAGGTGACATTTATTTTTGACAAATGAAAAGTAGTGCACATTAGATGGATTTACTTAAATGTCTTTTGCAAGATAATATAGAATGCAGTGAGTTGTATTATTTCAAGAAGAAATATCTTGTCATTGGTGACAGCTCAGTTTAAATTTATGCTTAATAAGCAGCATCAGTCAAAATGCAAATTTGTCTGGATGCAAAAGGAATGTAGCAAATACTTCATAAATCAATGGTGTATCATTATCAGAAAATGTCATTGCAGCTTTAGTCGTCCTACTACTATGTTCAGCATTGGATTCAGAGACTTAAGATGGGAAGGAGTGTGGTAGGAATAAAGCTTCAATGTGAAGAGAAATTGAAAGCTTTAGAACCCCTTTCTGTAGGGGTACATAGTGAAAAATGTGTAAGCATATGTGAAAAAGGTTAGGAAGTAAAGTCTATTAAGGGCTACTAAATTCACGGTGCAGAAGGATTTTTGGCTTGGGAAGCTTGTGAGCCACAGACTAGACTTTCAGCTGTTGGCATACTGGGGGAAATGCCTTTGTATTCTTTTTTGAAACTCTTGGTACACACCTGCTGCTTGCCACTTCAGTTCAGTATCCTGTCTTGTATTTGGCCTTTTTTGTAATTCAGAAACCAAGGAAAATTGAGTGAAATTCATGTGACTAATTTAGAATTGATCATCTGTTAAAGTAAATTTAATACATGGTGAATTTATACAAGTCACTGGCATAACTTCTTGTAGCAGTCAAAAGCCTTTAGGAAAAGACCTCCAAGTAGTACTGTTAAAGTTTTAACAAATACTAAGAGGAATTGGAAAGAGATTGAAGTCTCGTATCTTGGGTCATAACAGTCTGTGAATGAGGGTAATCTGCTTTTTGGTGTTTTCATACTGCAGTATTTTTCTTGAAACAGCTGGTGCTATCAGCTTTGAGAAACTTGACTCTATTAAGGTGTATCATTGGTTTCTTCCTGTATAGAAGTGTTCATCTTTTGTGTTTGGTTTCAGTGTTGTGGGTTTTTTTTCCCTTAGTTATGGCAGCTGCTTCAAGTTTCATACAGTTTCCTAATGCTGTCTTCATCAGCATCTGATTTTTGTCAAATTGTTCTTCTGTCTTGTTTATATATGCTGTAAAAGCTGTAACAGTTCTGTGTACTGTCAGTTACTTTGGTTATTAGAGCATCCTTCAGCAGGAATGTGGTATGGGGTTCTCTTGCACTTTGTATGGAAGTGGCTCAGTCTTGATGGAAGTGAAACCCTGCTATTAAGGAAGGCTGAAAGCTACAGTTAGTGCAGGTGTGATCGCTGAGACCTCCTGGGAGATGGAAGTGGAGGCACATGGTGCACCTTCTGGAATTAGGTGTTGCCTTCAGAATGAAGTCTACAGTTTTCCAGGAAATATACTTATTAGCAATTCCTAGAGTATTAGTAGCTTAGGAGAAAGAGCATTGAAAAACAGTGTTTTTATAATCTGTTACTGTTTAATCAGGCTTCTGGATCAAAAAGTCCTTTTGCTATGTGTATATACACATGAACAATAGCAACAATGTAATAATGTTACAAGATTCTAAAATTATAGTTTTTAAAAGTTCATTCTGGTAGTTCTTCAGGCATCAAGTGATGCTTGATTTTTGTCCTTTTATTAAAACAATGGTTTGAGAACGTTTCAGATAATTAAGACAGCTGGATATCTGACCAATCTTAAGATTTAGTTTTAAGGCTGAACTTTTAATAGTGTGTTCTTGTGGTGGTTTTTTTTGTTTTTTTTTTTTTGTTTTGTTTTTGTAGGTTAGGAGTCACAGGCCTCTCTTACTCCACAGTAAAGAAAAAATATTTTGTTTTTAATCATTTATTTTGCTTGCGTCTTATAGCTCAAAACTATACTACTTGTATTCCTGGAACCATGGAGAATGCTTGTAAATTGTAGTGCTAAGAGAGCAGAGTCTCTGAAGTACATTGTTGTATGTGTGTTTGTTTTGTTTTTTTATTATTCTCTGGGGTTGGTTGGTGCTTGGGATCATATGTAGGTAATCTCTGGAAGGGGAAAGTCAAGCTACATTGTAGAGGATGAAACATTCTGTTTTGGACACCCACTCTGATATATTGTATAATATTAATCTAATACTTAAACACAGACTGCATTCGTCTAAAAAGGATTTTAATTTAAGAAATATATTTGACTGGCATTCAGCCCTAATGCTTCAGCTGGATGGCATTCATTGGTGTTGCATTTGAACGTAATTCATAATAGTATCACTGGTACTATAATGAAAAAAATATTACAGTAGTAAAGGTGAAAGGGGGGTGACAACTAGCTGCTTGGAATTCTCTCTAAAGATAACTATTTGAGAAGTTTCTGTGCCTGTGCAAAGTTGTATTACTTTTGGCAAGAGTTGCATGGTTGTTTTTCTTGTTTTGTTTTGTCTCCCCTCACCTTTCCTGGTAATGCTAACTGCTCTGGATATGTCGCTGGTGTAATTCCTGCATTTGGCCACAGGTTGAGTCCAGTTTAAGAAATTTGACTTGGTGTAGTATCAGTCTTGATTTAACTCTTTGGCTAAGTTACACTTGAGTTAAAAACACCAGCAACAGCCAGTACTGCTGGCCTGTGAGGGTAAGGGCTGGAGTTAGATCAAAGCCCCAAGCTACATGAAGCGGGGGCTTTCACTGCTTGGGTACAAAGGAATGGTCTCTGGGGGTTTAGTTTGTGGCAGTTAAGAATGAAAAGAACTACATAACTGTGGAAGTGTTTGTATTTGCTTAAATAAAAGGTTGAGCTCTGGAGCACGGGTGAGGCTTTTGTGGAAGTGTTTTAAAGTGTTTACTAGTGTTGTAACTCTTGTGGAGTCTGTATGCAACCTGAAATGATTAGCTTAGAGAGATGTCAGCTGCTTTTGCTCATTTCTGTGGAGCATTGGTGTTGAAATGTGGTGACAATTTGTATGTAGGTGATGTTCATTAGTGCTGTTAGAGTGCTTACTCATGCATGAATTTTTTTTCTCATAGGTTTGTCTCTAGAAGATGCTGGTCATCAGGAATTCAAACTTGTCTGATCCAAAATTTAGGTCTATTAAAAGAGTTCTTGAAGTATGTTCTCGAAGTATTTTTGGTACTCAAAACATCAAGATAAGATGATTTTGTCAAAGAAATAATCTTTTTTTCCCTCCTTCTTCTTTCCTCCCCCCACACCCCCCACCCCCGGTTTGAATTCTCTGGGTTAAATAGCTGCTAGTGATCTGAAACAAAAGGAAGAATAAGGCTTGCTTAATAGGTTTGCACTTGCAGCACAGTATTTTTAAGCAATGTGGTTTGTTATCAGGCCTTTTTCACTGTGACAATGTGTTAACTGCACCAGAGCCTCCGGTAGACTCTGAACATTTTCTGCTTCACCTTTCTAAATAATATGTCTTTACATCTGAGAGACTATCCATATATGACTGATTTTTTCTGTACTGTTTTGCTGAAAAGCTGCAGTTACATTTTTTTTCTACCTTGTGGAGTTAAGAGTAAGTTGCCATTTTGCTTGTATGCTAACTGAAATTTAGGACACTTAGAAGCCTCTTGCTTACTAATGGCGTGTATTATCATGAGAATTGATACTGAAAACTTCAGTCTCTAATGCCTTTTCTATAAAGCAGAGTCCTACTAAAAATACAGCATTCTTCCAGTTCACTGTTAGCTGCATTGTCAATGGTATTTCACTTTTGGGTGAGGATGAGGCCTAGAAGCTCACTAAATCTCTTGGATTGAGTCAGGGTAACACTTTTACTGTACTGTCTGATGTCATGATTTTACGTATAAACAGATTGTTAAGCTCTGAAACACTTAAAATCAAATATAAAATTTACCACAGTTTGTTCTGTAATGGTGTAGTATCTTAGACTGTGCTGTTAAATACTGTGGTATATTTCTGTGATGTTGTGTGTGAACTGGGTTTAGGAGTATGTTAACTTTCTCTTCAAAAAATTTATATATTGCTAAGATCTGTGTGGGTTTTTAGTTTATAATATTTTGATTGTTTACCATTAAGATTCTGTCCTATGCAGAAAATACTAGTTAATCTGATTTATAACATTTTAATTTCATACAGCAGGTAATCATCTAAATAGTATAAATATATTCCTCTTACTAAATCAGCCCATTCATATATATGTGGTTGCTGCTGAGGAATTAGCTTATAGTAGTTTATAGTGTAATGTGTAGAAAATGGAATAAACAGGAAGGAAGACAGCATATGTTGCAAGTCAAAGCTCACTGAGCTCTTCTTCCTACAGAGGATCAGGGTGTTATATGCCTTGTAAGTGTTGCAGAATCTTGCTCAGATGATCACTTGCAAGCTTAAATATAAAGTAAAAGTCTGTGTTGCTTCTATTCAATGTTTTACATCCAACTTAAGGTTACTGTTTTAAGTTCTCTGAGGTGGTGCTCCTCTAATATGTAGTATTAAAGGGTGTTCTTACTGAAATCCTGGATGACTTGTGTGGATACAAACTATTCCTAGTTAAAAAGGATGGACTAAGTGAACCATAATAAAATGCTTAGAACATATGGATTTACTCTTTGTTCTGCCACAGAATTCTGCCATGATCTTTGGCAAAACACTTAGCCACAGAAAGAAGGAATAAGGCCTATGGGTCTGGTATGAATAATGAGATCCAGATTTCCTTGACCAACACAAGGTTCCAAATTTGCAGACCGTAATCTTAGTGAATCACTAGAGGTGCCCTTAGTGATGGGTCACCACATTGTGCTTAAAACAAAACAAAAATACTACAGGGCTCCAGAAGGATTTGCTTCTTGAAAGTCCTCTGAAATTCCTTCCAGAACAGGATTCTAGAAAGGCAGAGGGCCATGAGGCTGGCTTACTATAGTGCCAGTCATACATGTGCAAATGCCACTACAATAATTATGTGGTACAAACGAAAATTAACTACTCGGTTGATTATTTAGGCATTTAGTTTGTTTCCTGAAGAATCTAGGAACAGTATCTCCAAAAATTAAAAAGCGTTAAGATTATAAGTCTTTAAAGAAAGACTTTTTTTTTATTATTTGCCTGCCTCGGAGTTTGGTTTCTCCATCTCTGGCAAAAGAATAAATGCTTATTTCAGGATTGAAATGAAACACTTAACAGGCACACAAAATGCATTGTTCCTATGCGTTGATTTGCAGAGAAGTTGTTTAACTGCTTCTGATTCCCTTGGGTTTTGGAACTAGATTTTTCCACTGCTTTACTTGATGAAATAATCAACAATACTACTGCTTTTTTTGGTGCAATTCCTATACAGCAATTACATATATTGAGTAAATACTATCTTCTGCTCCCTTCCTTTCTTCTGAAGCTCTCAGTCATTCCTTTTTTTCTCTTTCAATCCTCCAATTCCAAAATCTGTCAGTTTGTTTCCTGCTGTATTCTCTTGCCCTCAGTCTGGAACTCCTACGGAGTTCTGCCCCATGAGTGGAGGTGACTATAAAGGTTGGGCCTATGCTGTAGTGATAATTCTTGTGTACCTGCCTTGACCTTCTGCAAATCATAGCCAGCTTTTTTTGAAGCAGAATTGTTTTTGGTTTTTCTTACTTTAATGTCAGACTCTATACTATACCAGTTCAGTTCCTGATCTGTAAGCATTGTAGCGATTTCTGAAAAACTGGAGGCTTGGTAGATGGTCACGCACATGCTTGTATATCTGACCCACTAAGTTTATCGCTCAGTAAGCTGCTTTGCTTTAAGAGTTGCCTCAGTTGCTGATATAGCACTGGTTTTTCCAAGAGCACTCTGGCTCTGCCATGCTATTGATAACAAAAGACATAGCCACAATTCTGTGATATTGCAGAAATTGAATGTGTGTGTTATAAACACTTTTTGGCAAGACTTGTGATAAAATTCAAATGGCGATACTGTAGAACTACATAAGAAAAATAAAATTGGAAATTTGCTGTGCTGCTTTAGCCATCCTTTCAATTGATTGTTGCTTTATACTTTACTAGTTGTACATGTCATGTGAGATGATGAAGATTTATTATGTCATTCAAAAAAAGCTGAAAAAATTATGGTCAAGTAGAGAATTATAGAAGATGCATCCATAGTGAAAGATGCCTCAATGTACAGAGCTAATAAACCTTAATGGTGATGGGTGCAAAGCACCTGTCTACATTTTGGTTTGTATTGCCTTTCTGTTTAATTTTTTTTTCCACACAAATATTCTGAGAAGGGAAACAAATTTCCTTTTTAAATACTGTCTCTGTATTTCGTTGTGCTTCTCTATTGTTCTGGCCACCTACTTTTGCTAGTCTTATGTAGTTAAATATCAGGGCAGGAAGTTTTTTTTTGTTTTTTGTTTTTTTTTTTTTTTTTTTTTGGGGGGGGGTCAGTGCATGTATTAAGACATGAAAGAAAAGATTGTTTTTAAACAATCAGTTTAAAAACAATCTAGATAAGTTGTCACGTATTTCTTTAAGTGGGGTTTTGCACAAAACCATCTAAGGGTGTGGGAACGGAGCCTGGAAGCCTTCCTGGGGTCCACAAGAAAGCACAAGAAATCCTTTCCACACCCACAGTGTTTTTACCTCAGGCTATCCCTGAGGTCCCAGCCTCTGATATCCTAAGGTGACCTCATGAAAGGAATATAGGGGACTGGTCCAAACTGGGAGGGAAGGTGCATGTTTGGAGCTGGGAGAGAGGAGGAATGCTTGTTTCCCCCAACCTTTTCCTCTGAGGAGCAGAGGTGGTCTTTCTTACCATCCTTCTCTCTGCCTTCTTGAGTAAGTTTAGTTGTGGCTAGTAATTACAGTTGGAAACAGTGATAGTCTTTTGTCATGGAGTTTGGAGGTGGGGAGGTTGCTAGCTTTATTTCTATTCAATTATTCATAAAAACAACTTTGATATGTACAGTGGCAGTCCTGGTGGAACTCTCGTTTGTGACTGAGGTTTATAGGCATTACTGTCATGCAGTGAGCACAAAAGAAGATAGATACTCTTTCCTGTCTTGAATACTCACTTGGCCTTACAGTAGTATTCAATTTCATTGGCTTTAGTTTAAAAAAAACCAGAAAGTTCATGAAGTTCTTTATCAATAAGAATTATTTTTTATTTTAAACATCTCTATTTTTACTACTGGATAATGGTATACAAACTGTGGATGACTAAATATTTGAAAGAAAAACAATATTCTGTTCTGTTTTTCAGAGAATGCAGAATCAATTGATCTCAAACAGTTTTTCGACCTACATTTCTCACATATATATTATGTGTTCTTTGAAAATTTTGTGACTATTGAAGTAGGTCTTAAACAAAAAGGTAAGTATTTTAAATATAACACTC
Organism: Dromaius novaehollandiae; assembly: GCF_036370855.1. Taxonomy (NCBI): domain Eukaryota; kingdom Metazoa; phylum Chordata; class Aves; order Casuariiformes; family Dromaiidae; genus Dromaius; species Dromaius novaehollandiae. Next base: position 29,225,481 of record NC_088102.1, read on the forward strand.
TTCCCTCCCCCCGCCCGGTGCTTGTGTGTTAATGCAAGGTATCTGTGATCAGAAATGATATCATTAGCTGTGCAGGAATAGGCATAAGTGCCAACAGTGCAAATAAAGGCAAAGCGATTAGAAATCTGTGCCAAGGCGATGAGCAAGGATACTCTTTCTCTGCTGGCTATTTTTGCCCTTTGGCAAAATGAGGATTCTTAAGTTGTTAGGCATCTTGGGTTCTGCAGAATTATTGCAAGTTTTGCTTTGCGAGGTACTGTATAACTTAACCTTTGCCAGCTGTTGATTCTATAATAGAAACAGTTACAGTTTACAACTTTTCCAGTTTGTATAACTAGAAAATATATCCTTCTCTTTGCAAAATAAATATAAAATCACTTTTACGGTTGTAGAAGTGCACATATTACATGTCCAAGGATCTTTGTCAGTGGACTTTAAATTCTGTTTTGGTAATGAAAGTGTATCTTCTATTTATTTTTACTTACATCTAGGTCACAAGTCTCAGAGGGAAGAATTAGATTCTATTCTTTTTATTTTTGAGGTAAGATAATTTTAATATTCCAGTATGAGTTTTTAACTTTTTGAAATTAAGTCTTATTTAATAACAATGGAATAGCTATCCTAAAGTTGCCTAGAAATATACTTTACATCTAAACACATTCATTTCTTCTGCTTAGAGTTGAATATATGTGCTTTATGTGAGAAGAAGAAAAAGAACTTACTTAACTTACACTTTTGCAGGAAGATGTCTTAATTGGAAAAAGATGTTTTCTGCCCCCTGCAGATAGATTATAAGGATTTTTTTGGTTATTTTCCCCCTGAATTGTGCACTCTGAAATTCTTATATAAGTGATCTCCGATTATTCTTTTTGGTTGCATGTTATCCCTGATTTTCTCATAATAGTCAGAATCCTCCTGCAGAATTAGTTTCTGTATCTTGTTTCTATTTTAAAAAAGATCTATTATTTGAAAATAGCTTTACCCTTACCAAAAGTGTACTTTGACTTAATTAAGATGGCTTTAACTAACTGAATTAAATCAGACTGTTTCTGAGCAGAGGCAGTAGTTTAGTAATAGCTTAGAATGTCAAGTGTTGTCTTTCCTATGTGATGGAGGCTTCTAGTTGTGGAACCAGGGTTGTGTTTGAAATGGATACCCTAATTGAAATGGGTACAGAGCTCTGTATCTGTACAAGAGAGTTTTTCTTAACCTGTAGAGTTGTTGAATTTGAATGTTAAATTACGCAGCTTCCTACTTTTATACTTTTTAAAGAATATTTAAAATCGAAAGCTGCTGAATGCATATCACATGGCTGAATACAAATTGGGGATCTTTTGAGTAAGGTACACTGATGCAATGAACTGTAGGGTTGGCTGTTACAAAGGGAGTGAATCTGAAGAGAGCTACTTGATCACTGTTTTTTATATAAAGTGATACTAGGTGACCTGTGCTTTGGAAGCAATTGCACAGGCTTCTAGAGGGACAGGGTAAGTAATTCATTTAGCAAATTAGGCTGTTTACAATTTGTTAATGACTCTAGCATGTAATGTGACTGGAATAGCTAAAAGCCTATTATGAAGCACTTCAACATTTTAGGTATATAACTGCATTCTTCACTAACTGTGCTCTGTTCCTTATGATCTGAAAGTTTTTTGACAAATCTGACGACAGACCATTATTGTCCCAGCTCTTTTCTTTATTGCCCTGCTGTAGCTCATAACCTCTGCTTTGAGAAGGCTGAAGTAAATGTTTGCCTGTACCACAGAGGCATCACAGCTGAGTATCCTAGTTTAAGCCACTATAAAAGTGGAATTGACCTAATACAATCTGTTGTGAACCAGAGCAACTGAGAGATGGATATTCATCCCATTCCACCCCCTATGCAGTAAGCAGTAATATCCAGCAGAGAGGCAATGGAGCCAGATAAAATGCAGTGCTGCAGTAACATTTTAAATCTCTGATGCAGGACTCTTCAGACAGTCTGTTAGAGCCTTTGGGCTTCTTAGCTTTTGGAGTGGGATTATCTTGAAAAAGACAATAATGTTTCCAAGGAAACTAGCGTGGAAGGGTTTTTTTTTTTTTTTATTAACTCTTCTGTTTCCAATCTGTGGGCTTTGTGAGAGTGCTATTTAGTTTTCTGAATGTGGTATCTGCAGCACAGATCCCTGGGTTCTGTTTTTTTGTAGAAAATTTTGCAACTTCTTCCAGAAAGGATTCATCAGAGGTGGCAATTTCATAGTATTGGTAAGTTGATTTTTCTTTCTTTCTTTTTTGTAATCTTATTTTTATTAGGAGCACTAGGTTTGTACCGCTCATTTCCTTAACCTTTAAGTGGCATAACAGGGATAAAGGGCTTGCAAGTTAACAAAATAAACAGTTGTATAGCATGGGATGCTTTTTCTAGATAGATTTAAAGCTGGGAATCTGGAAATAGAACACTGGGAGGTCTGTATTTGCAAAAGGGGAACACTGATATTAAAGGTATTAATCATTTACTTTATAAACACACACGTGCACACCCACGCACTCCTTCCAAAACATCCTTAGGAAAAGATGTTATAGGTTACAAGGAAGCTGTGAAAGGTGACCTTATTTCTTTTTCTTCTTCTTCTGGCATTGAGAGTTGCCTGAGGATATCAAGTTCACCAAGAGTAAACTGGAGATTGCCAAGGACTTGTTTAAAAGATATTATCAAGTCTGACCGAGAACTCTGACATTCTACCTAGTAAAGAAAAACAAAAACAAGTTACTTTTGTTTTCTTTTCAGGGTTGATTTTAAAGAAGCTTCTTCACACTGGAAATTCATTAAAGGTATAGGGAAAAGTTGCATGCTACTTAATTTTGTTTAAAATATGTAAAAATATAAAGAAAAGAAAAAGGAACATCAAGGTGTATTTTTATTGTAAAAGCACAGGAGTCAGAACCAGATCATGACTTTCAATTGTTAGCTTTACCTCAGTAAAACTAATCACAGTAGTAATATGATTATTCAGAGTACCGAAGTCAAGAATGTGCACAAGTGGTTGAAGGATCTCGTTTTAAAGCAGAAATGAGCCTTAACTATTCATTGTTGGGGCAAGGAAACTGTGTGGTTTGGGGGCTTGGGCTGTCTTGGAAGTGGAAAATTATCTAGGGCAAAGAGACCACTACCTATTGGTGCGCAGTATGAGAACAGTTGACCTTGGGGCAAAAGGCGCTACGCAAGTGTACTCTTGGTTGTGCTGCAAATGAGTACTCCATTCCTTTATACAACACCTGCAGGCTTTGCTAGTGCTGAAGCAGTCCAGTGTGAGAGCCGGGAGAGGACTGCAGTAGGGCTGCTTCCCCTTCCTTGAGGAAGGAGGCAAAGAAAGAATAGAAAAGGGGAGGAGGAGACCTTCTGCTGCAGAAATCTTTCTGTTATAATTGACGGACTAATTTAGTAATCTTATGATGTTCTTTGGATTTCTATAAAAGATGCAAATGGCATCTTGCACTGCTGTAGCTAAGCAAGTGACTAGACACATGCTGATTTTCTTCCTCTTCTATTAGAGAAGGACCTGTAAAAGAGATTCTGTAGGGCAAACATGACAGTGTGAAGATGTCAGGGTTGTCCTTGCATTTCAGCAGAAGTAGCAGGTGCAGTAGCTTGGCTCTTCTGATTCCTGGTGGTTGTACTGTCCATCTGTTCTCATCTTTTCTACCTCTTGCCTTCTCTTCCTCCTCCCTCCAAGGCGAATGGAAATATTTTTGTATGTTCTGGGCCATGTTAACTTGTTCTGCTTTCTTTTTTTAAGATACGTCGAGAAGGTGTGCGTCTCTTTCTCTTGTGGCTGCAAGCACTTCAAAATAACTGCAGTAAAGAACAATTATGGATGTTTTCTTGCTTGATTCCTGGATTTTCATCACCACAGTCTGAATATGGCCCCCGAACACTAGATAATCTCATTAACCCTCCACTTAATGTTCAAGAAAGTAAGTAATTTGATAACATTACTATATTCTTTACATATATCTATTCTCAGGACGGGCAAGGCACATCGAAATAACAAAGGTAACATAAATTTGTATGCAGGGAGATTATGGAGCTATTGATGTAATTTTTTGGCATTTCAGCTGATGCTTTATCTGTAAAATGTGGCAGTAAGTATCAGATACTGTTTGGAGTTATCTCATGTATCTCTCTACAGCAGGAAAGGAGTAACAAATCTAGAAGAGGATTTAGGCAGCACAGAATTCCAAAGTGCAAAGAGTGAAATGCAAACCTCTAACTGCAGAAATGAGGGGAACAAAAACACTAACTAGCTTCAGTGTGCAAGCAAAGTGTAGAGCTAAAAACTGTATGCAAGTGTAATTGGTCAACTGCTAAATGAAGAAAAGGGTGAAAGAAATGTGACACTGCATAAATTTCAAAAGAAATGGCTAACTCCTTTTAGAAATACTGGGTCTTGGCAGGTAGATTCTCAAGGTTCATAGGGAGAACTTAGTTATTATCCTTTGTATTCTTACATATGCAAGAAATTAGTTCTATGGCATCTTATTAGCTAAAAATTTCCTAATTTTCATTAATCCGTGGGTGGTTTGTTTTGCCTGTAATTGTCTCTGCTTACCCAAGTAAATATGTAGTGCTATAACTTGGTAGATACTCATATAGTGAAAGAAATGGTATAAATGTAGTTGCTTTTTTTTTTTTTTTTTAATAGCCCAAGTGACTATAGAGGAAATCACTCCACTTGTTCCTCCACAGTCAGGAGACAAAGGACAAGAAGATTTGACAAGCTACTTTTTAGAAGCACTTTTGAAATACATAGTAATTCAGGTATGTTCTATAGGTTGCAAGCAAACAAATGTAAAACAACTAATATCTGTTTGCCTGTTACAGGGGAATAACTTATTACTAGCAGTACTATTACTGGAATCATAAATGAAAGTCTTTAATGCCCTTCTTCCCTCCCCCCTAAGTCCTTCATAAAAAGCAAATTATCTTTAGAAAAATGTTCATTTCTTATTTTGAGTGAAGATCCGCAGATCTATTACCACAGGGGTCTTCCATCAGATTGCAGCATGGAGAGAGAACCTGTTAGTCACTGCCAGACATGCTGGTGCTCTCTCCCCATTTCACCCACCCTCACCACCATGTCCTTAACCAGTGGAAGGCTCATCTAGATCCTTCTTTATTGTGGGGTTTTCTTGGTGGTCAGGGACTCTGCTTTTCAAACTAAGAGGAAACTTCTAATTGAAAGCATTGAATGTGTGTGATACAGACTTTTGACAAGTCCAAGGAAACATTTGCTGCCCTTTTCCTTTATACTTGGTTAGTTGGTAAAACCAAACAGAAATAGGATGTCAGACCCAACAGTTTGTAAGACTAGGATGGCCAATGTGTCTGTACTTAAGGTTATGTTTTTCCTCTAACCATCTTAGGATTCATGCTGTTACAGAAGATTAACCATAGAGCCTCTTCATTCTCTAAGGAGAGAAGGCAGGGACAGACTTTGGGCTACTGAAAGTCCCGATTAGTAGAGGTACTCCAGGGTGTGTTGAGAGCACAATACAAAAATGATGGCTTTCTAGCAAGGCTTTTCTTTAATCAACAAGATTTTTACTACCCAGATCTTGCAGGGCTGATGCCATGACTTCTGTAGGTATCTTGCCTGTAATTCCAGGGATTTTTGTTCTCAGAGTCTTATAAACTCAAACATAATATAGTGCACTGCCCAGAGACAGTTTGGGATTAGTGCTACACCTGAGCAAGCGAGCCCTCTCAAAACAGAAGCAATGGGAAGCATGGTGCACACTTGGAATACTTCATATCTGACAAGGCTTATAAGACTTAGGCATTGCTTGAAAGCAGCTGAACTGGGATTACACTGGTTTAGCTGCAGTGCTACATGAACACCAGCTAATGAATTCTGAAGAGCCCAAAATACCTCAAATGCAGATTAGAGTTAAACAGTTCACAGAAAATGAAGACTTGAGTGTCTAGGCCACAGAGTGCGAGTTAGATGTCACTTATTCCCTACTGTGTCCTTCCTCTTGCATTTTTACATTTCCATGATAGCTATCAATACTGCAAATGCCTAGGACAGGAAAGGACAAGAGCACCTATCAAAAGCTATGTGCCTAAGTTATTACATTTTATTTAATTCATTTGCTGTCCAGTTAGCACATGCTTCCTCTAAGCCTGCTCTGCTGTCACGTGCCCAGCAAAATGCTTAGCTGCATGACATGCTGTAGGTGTTTCGTGACACTGCCTTCTGGGTCAGACTTGTCCAGCAGAACCCAGCTGGGCATCTGCCCATAAGTTCCTCTGCATGTTTTTGCAGGTTGTGCTAAAGTGGCTGGACAGTGGCACAAATATGGCATCCATACACCAAATTATTTCGTGGTCTCCCTGTATCTGCCTTATTCCAAGGTCACAGAGTATGACTGCAACCTCATTTTATTACTTTCAGCACCTCCTGATTTGAACAGAGGTTATCATACTTGTGATCTATAGGGTAAGCTTAATGATGACTGTTGTCTTCAAGAATGTAAGGTGTTTTGGTTTTTTTGAAGTTAGCAGCTTTCTCTAGTAAATGAATATTATTATACTTAAATTTAGATAAGTCATTCAGACAAGTGTCAGAATTTGTTTTCTAGGTTAATGAAAGATCTCTTCTCTGTTTTGTTAAAGTTTCTTCAGAAGCAAGGATAATTTCAAAGAGAATAGTCACTTCTTTGGTATTAAGTTCTGCTAAAAGAACCATAGGTCACTAAATACTATATATTAGACATCTTTTCTATTCACTTCTTTTGATAGAATCTCTCTTCATATTTTAATGCCTAAAAAAAATTATATATGTATGTGAAAACATAAAAATAAATCTTCTGAGGTTAAGGTTGATGCTCCTTTCATTTTAAGGGCCCATTGCTCTGAAGATGTTATGGTAGAACTGTGGACTTGGGCATAAAGAACAGAAAAATGCTTTCTTGAAAATTCCCATTATCTTGAGTGGTAGATTTCACAGATTAGCCATCTCAGCAGGCAGATGAATTCTGCAGAAGAAGAGTGGAAACTGGATATTGAGTTTATTATTAAGGAGCACTTACTGTGCTTTTCAGTAGGAAAACATTTTGTAACAAGGAAGGGTTACCAGCACCTGTGATCTGTGAAGGTAGACTTGTGTAACACAACTTTAAAGTTGTATCTTCTACTGCTTTTGGTTGATGACAGATTTTTCTTTCGTATTGCCTACCGTGCGGATGAATCCAATTACCTAATGTAACGAATCTATGGATGCTTGTTACTTGAAACAAATTTTCAGATAAGCAAGGGTAATTGTTCTTATAAAGCATTTTGAAAACAATTTTGTTAAATCCAAACAATCATTTCAGGTTTACTTCTGACTTTGCAAGATGGCCATTAAAGCGTATTTAGTTCTGTTGGTTTCAGTATTTGGTGTGCTCAGGGTTTTTTTGAAGCAAGACTTTGAGGGAGAAAAGTCTTTGCATTTCCTTAAATGTTTCCCAGCTAATTTTATCTGTTCGACCTTTGCAAAAGTGTTTATTAGAATGCATATGATCTAGTTCCAAAGCAGTAATGTAATGAAGCAATTTCATCAATTATGTTTCTCTTCTACTTCTAGATGCTGCAGTAAAGCTACTTTACACAAGGGTGGTTTTGATTTTTTTTTCTTTTTTCTTTTTTTTTATTTTTGTTAGGTTAAGAGTTTAGAATGGAAGAACAAGGAAAACCAGGAAAAGGGATTTTCATTTTTGTTCTCAAACTTTAAGAAATATTACTTGCCTTCTATTTTCCCAAACATCTGTAAGGAGACCAGCTTGTATAACCCTGTACTTGGTAAGTGTTAACCCAGTTGATAAAATTACTGCAGTTACTGTAATACTGAATAGAGCAAAGCAGTTATTCTCTTGAGTGATCTTGCCCGTGAAGAATGTTCTTCAAAAAAGAAGTTATGGTTCCTATTCATGATTTTCAGTTCTCTATTCGTGGAGGCACCTGAACTCTTCATTAATTTGAGCTGAGCTGCTGTATTAACCTGATTCAGTCATATTAAGTATTCTTGTAAAACAGTTTTTCAGTGTAACCTCTATGTTGATGAAAGTTGTGCTCAGAAGATGAACTGATTTAAGAATAAAAGGTGTTAGTGTGCTGTTCTTTGGGGGATATTAGCTTTATCTGCACAGAATCGTAGTTTTTGGATCATATGGTGGACACTTAGATTTCAGTAAGGGCAAACTTAGTTATTTGTAAACTGTATTTTCTCAAGAGCTTGCGGTAGGAAGAGGAGCCTAGGTTTTAACAGTCTCTAAGGTTGATCATGCTGAAATATATCTTTCTGATCTAGAAACTAGAAGGTGTTTGCTAAGCAAACATAACTAGAGCTTTATCTAGAGGTTTTCAGCCCATTCTAAACTAGGAAGCTGTTTGCTTATCTTGATTTCTGCTAACTCAGACTTATACGCATCAATGCATAAATGGGCTGTAAGTCACAGAGACTCTTCTCTGCAAACTATTACCCTCTACCCAGGATTTAAGCTGCAATTTCATTGTTTGCATAACATGGACACTTCATGGCTCCTCTTGTCTATTGATGCAGCGTCTCACAAGGGTTAGCAATGACCTCTCCAGTCTCAATTTCAATTTCTAAAAATCAAGCTGACAGGGAAGTGTGTTGAAAAGGTCTTGTTTTCTGCCTGTCCAATGTTTGTGAGTAGTGGGATTATGGCTTTCTTCAGAGCTGGGTGTTTCAAAACCATGTCCTTCTGGGAAAGACAGCGGACCTTCTCATCTGGGGAAGAAGAAACAGTATAAGCCCATCATCCTTAAGCAACTGTACAATGAGAGTTGCATGAAGAGATTGGACAGATTCAGTGATAAAATAGCTATGAATGAGATGGCAGAAGTTTTGCTTTTCCCAGCATTGTTTGCGACTTGAGGTTCTGCAACAAGAAATATGGAAACAGTGATTTCCCTTTCTGTGAAGATCTTGATTCAGTCTTTCTTAGAAATGGTACCACAGTCCTCTCTGGCTTCTTTTGTGGACTGTAAACAAGAAACTTCGAAGGCCCTGGTAAGGAAGAGAGCAAGGGGGAGAAGAAAAAATAGACACAGATCTCCAAGGCTTCTGTGATCAGCCAGTCAGTGTCTTAAACTGCACAAAGTCAATAC